>NW_028318459.1:920000-1022500 GCF_062004578.1 Staurois parvus
AAAAGGCATTTTTTAAAAATTCATATCTGTTTGGCAGTGTATTTTTATTTTGGATAGTAAAAAAGCAAACTGCACACCTTACGGGTACAAATAACATACACATATGTGGTATTGCTGTGATTTTCAGGAGCAGAATTTAAATAGGATTGTTCCTTGGTAGTAAGTTAAGGTATTGGCAAGAAATATACAGCTACATTTATAAAATGTGTTTTTTTTTTTTACTATTTTGAGCCCGATTTCCTTAGATTATAAAAAATCAGAAGATATCAATTACCATTTACCACCAAATGAAAGCCCAACAAGGTATGATCCACCTGGATACACTAGTAGTAGTAGTTGCAATGACATGTACTGTTTTACTAGTACATCGAACACGTCCAACCTGCAAAATGGTGTTCAGGCGTTAGGATTTCTTTTTACTGTTTGTCATGCAGTGGTTAAAGAGAAGAGACTCGGTCTGTCCTCAGGACAAACTCACTCTGACATTGTTTAAAAATCCTTGGATTCAGCCATGAGGCCTTCTGAGATAAATCTAAAAGATATTTTTACTTTTTATATTTGAGCCATATCACACTGCTGGTGCAGCAGTGTACCTGTAGATTCCCCTAGACTTAAATTCTGTGCATTTTTGAACATTTTTGGTGTGCTTTCAGAAAATGCTCAAAAAAACCCAGCACATAATAGACGTTTATGGTACATCATGGGTAAACCACATGAAAAGCGTGGATACACTGTGCTGCAGCCAAACCGCAGCATGGCAGTTTGGAAGGACCCTTTATAGTCAGATTTTTTTTCAAATTTGACAGCATAAGTGGAAATACATTTTCAAGTAGTTGTAAACTTACATATACCCAATGAAGTGACTGGCCTCAGGTGATACACAGATGAAACCAATCCTCCTACATAAGTTGTACTTGTCTGTGTGCAGTCTTTTCTTTTCTACCTTTGTGGAAAGTGCAGAATTTATTAAGCTTGTCTGAAAGTTAAGGGGAAAAATGGGGCAGGGAGCTAAAGTTACTATGCAGAGCTCTGAGAGCTGATTGAAGGGAAGAGACACATCCCCTCCACTCAGCTCACAGGAACAGAGCTGAGGCTGTCAATCTACTGCAGTTCCCTCCCCTGTCCCCATTTTTTTTTGTCAGGAAAACTTGACAGAAGTGATTCATGCTGATAGAGAAGTTTACAACCACTTTCAGGGCCTCTTATGGATGGTCTGTTTTGGAAACAGGTGATGACTCAAATGCAAAATATATAGGCTATGAAGTATATAGTCAGATGAAAATCTCAGATGAAATGAGGTTTTATAGGACAGTATGTTTTACATTAGGATAAGGGTGTTAGGGCGCGCACACACATAGAATGCAGTAATAATTCTGATAACTAGGCAGAGCACGCTGCTGGACAGCTTGGTTGTGTTGCTGGACAGCTTGGTTGTGTTGCTGGACTTCCCTAGGCCTTTTGTACAATAGTCTGTTTTCCATCACTGCAGCATGTGGATTCTATTTCCCTGGCCAAACCATTTCAACTGCTTGGGCCTAAAAACAGGTTATTTTTATATAAATTTGAATAAGGAAGCCACACTGCCATGGTAAGACACTTCTGGCAAGTGTGGTTCCTTATAGCCGCTTTGCAAACTTTGTCTGGGCTTTTGGTGTAGCTTTGCATAAGGCACTACCTGGGGAGTCTGCTCTGTTTGTACATTGCTATGTATGTCCCTTTAGTTGGAAGCTCGGATAGTTTAAGGCGGAACTTCACCCAAAAGGGGGAGCTCCCCTCTTCCTTCCCTTCTCCTTCACATTTGGTAATTTTTTTTTTTTTTTTTGGAGGGGGTACCTGTTCCCCCACTTTGGGTGAGATTGCTACAGTCATAGCCGGATGCCCACTAAGTATGTCAGCGCCAGGGACCAAAGCCCGGTGAAGAAACCAGCCAGGTGAGAACATCGCTGGATCTTGGGACAGGTGAGTGTCCTAGTATTAAAAGTCAGCTACAGTTTGTGTAGCTGCTGGCTTTTAATTTTTGCACTTTAGATTGAAGAACTGCTTTAACATTTAACATATTAAGGGGTATAGACTCCAGAGAGAGAGAGATCATATTACCCGGTACAAATCATTAGTAAGACCTCATCTGGAATATGCGGTTCAGTTTTGGGCACCAATTCACAAAAAGAACATTGGGGAACTGGAGAAAGTACAGAGAAGGGCAACCAAACTGATAAGAGGCATGGAGGAGCTCAGCTATGAGGAAAGATTAGAGGAACTGAATTTATTCTCTTGAGAAGAGGAGATTAAGGGGGGATATGATCAACAGTATAAATACATCAGTGGTTCATATAATGAACTCGGTGTCGAGGTCATCACAGAGGACAAGGGGGCACTCTACGTCTGGAGGAAAAGAAATGTAATCTCCAAACACGAAAAGGTTTCTTCACAGTGAGAGCTGTGAAAATGTGGCATAGACTCCCTTGAGAGTTGGTTCTGGCCAGCTCAGTGGATTGCTTTAAAAAAGGTCTGGATTCTTTCTTAGATACACAGAATATAACTGGATACTAACATTTATGGGTAAAGTTGTTCCAGGGAATATCGGATTGCCTCTCTGGGGATCAGGAAGGAATTTTTTTCCCAGCAGATGCAAATTGGATCATGCTTTTCTGGGTTTTTTCTTTTGCCTTCCTCTGGATCAACTGTGGGTATAGGATTATAACTTTTTTTTTTTCTATGGTTGAACTGGATGGACTTTTTGTCTTTTTTCGGCCAGACTAACTATGTAACATTTGGGACCACACTCATGGGAGGTACGTTTGCATGGCTGTTGTGGCTATTTGCAGGTACATACCACATGAAATTGAAAATAGATTTAACCTGAGTAGTTTAAACAGTGTAGGTGTTTTTGCTGATTTAGCCTGAAAGTGTTCCTGGGACCTTCTGTATGTATTGCCCTGCCCATGTGCACCTCTACCTTTTTCCCAGTTTCAGATAGATCAGAGCAGCTACCTTTGTTGCTTTTTTAGTTTTATTCCTTTTGTTCCCCTACTTGGTGAATCTATTATAGGGTTAAATTCCTTATTCCTTCTGGAGTGGTGAGTACAGGGTGAAGCCATTTAAACCCTTTCACTGCCAGAGCCATTTTTGCACTTGGTAAAATTGTTTTAGGCCTGAAGATGGATGGATATATATATATATATATATATATATATATATATATACCGAAGCAGAGCTAGAGAATAGAATGATGGTACTTAGAATTTTTTGTCTTATTTGCGCATTGGTTTATCGAGTTGATGTAGATGTCAGGGCTAAACCTGTTTAAGTTTAAACCTGCTCCTGCCCCCATTCTAAGCCCCGTACTAACTACTCTGGAAATATGTGTATACTTACCTTATCTATGGGTGCTCCAGTCTGGTCACATGATTTCCTCTGCAGACGGCGCCATGGTAGTTTTTAATCTTCCTGCCAGTATCTTTTTTTTTTTTTTTTTAAACTGTTTTTATTAAGGTCTAGCATAAAATACAACATTGAAATTACAGCTGCAAGTCACTAACTGCAACAAGCAATATAAAAAGGGAAACGCCCATATAACAACCAAAACAATAACTGTGCCTGCAGATGTCCTGATAAGTACCTGTAGAAGGATGGGCATAAAAAATACAATACAAGAGCACCCCACCATGTTCCACTGTACAGAGTTACATTAAGAAAACAATTCACACCCCATTACAGAAGCAAAGAGGCAAGCTTAGTCAAAGTAGTGTAACAAACACGTCCAGTATACAGGAAGAAATTCCTGTCAGTATATCTGCTTGCCTGTACATCTTGTATACTGACAGGTCTGCAGGAGACCTCGGGGATGTTGGAATTCCTGTCGCCCCAGGACATGTAGTTCTGGGTGCTGGGCTGGTAGTTTTTCTACCATTAGCCCTGCTACGGGCAAGCAGCAGGCTCACCTGTCAGGTGAAGCAATCAGCGGCAGTGCTGCCGCCTATTGCTTCCACGCAGTGCAAGCCTCTCCGCGCCCCCAGCGTGAGGTCTCCCAGGCTCCGCTTGCCCATCTGCGGGCTCTGCTCGCTGTTGGCTAGAGGGGGGGGGAGAAGAGCGGGCAAGTCCACTCCCCATCCCTTGTGCTGACCTTTCATGTCCCCGTTGAGAGATTGTAATGCAATCCCCAGTGGAGCAGAGGGGAGACATCCAGGGTACAATTTTTAAATTTGTAAAAAGTGAAAATTTCACCCAAGCACATAACATTCCCCCCCACAAAAAAAGTATTGAGGCTCGCACCCTCACATATACGTACAAACGTAAAAGCACATGCTGGGGTGCCTACGCATGAAACCATTGATTGCGATACACGTTGCATATCGCCGCGCGCTCCAGAATGAGAGCAATAATTCTAGCACCAGACCACCTCTGTGATGCTAAAATGGTGACCTGTAAGGAGCTTTAAAAGTGTCGACCTATAGAAAATATAGGGTACTGAAGTTCGTCGTCATTTCACAAGCGCGCACAAATTTAAGTTTTGAAAAGTTGGATATCTATTTACTGGCTGCAAACTCATCTTTTATATTTTACAAAAAAAAGGCAATTTATTGCTTTTTATTTGTGCCCTAAAATTAACTTGCTTGTATTTTTTACTGAAATTTTGCAGTAATATCATGCGACATAAAAAATTGGAACTACCACTATTTTATTCTCCAGGGTCTCTGCTTTCAGAAAATGTTTGGGGGTTTTGGTCTTAATCTTCAGGCCTAAAATTATTTTTTATACGTGTACAAAAAACACAAAACTGCTCTGGCAGCTAAAGGGATAAAGTAAGTCCTGACCCACCCTTTCTTGACGAGCAGCCAATCCGGGTTCATCACACTGCAAGGTCTCTCTCCTCCCTGCTAGTCCCCGGGTGTGGTGCTAGAGACAGGCAGGGAGGGGAGAAGGAGATAAATAGCGCAATGTTAAAAATATTACACTTTTTTAAGTCGCCATAATGCCTCTTGTTTTTAAAAGCCCCAGACATTCCTAAAATCACCTCCAGTTTAAATATGGTTTTGGTTAAAAAATTTTTCTTTTTTTTTATCTGGACAAGTAGATTGGGGCCCCGATTTAGTCTCTGGACAAGTAGTTTTTCAAAAAATGTACACGCCTCTGGACCTGTATGGCACCAGTGATCTACTGATTGCTGGTCCAATGCTTTGCAGGCTCCTGTTACCTCTGTGATTGGCTGTCATAGCGCTCACATGATCGGAAATGTCCCGATCGCAGGTAGTGATCGGGTCCTTTCTGTGAGGCGCTGGTAAATGTACTGTGCGCATGTTCACGGCACATGTCTGTTTTACTTTTGGTACGCCAATATGCAGCTGCCGAGAGGCCACATATTTGCGTACTATTGACGTGAACAGATTAAAGATTCTTTGGCCTTTTTTCACTTTTTAAATATGTAAACCCAACATTTCATATTCCTGATTATGTGCCTGCTGTACCTTGTACTTGTATGAAAACATTAATCTGACCCTGTTTTTATTCTTTGTGCGAAATCCCTGTTGTTCCTGACGTCCCCTCAGCTTTCCTATTAAACTAGCCATACGAAGCATGAGAGCACAGGTCTGTTTTCTGGCTTTGCTGGGAGCTAATCCAATGATCAGACTCGTGCTGACATGTTATACCTCCCCCCCCCCCCCCTAGAGTATAGAACCACCCATAAAACAAGGAAAAAGGTATCTGATTTTCACATGCACACATTTTGCCTTTCGTTTTTATTTTAAACTGCGTGGGCTGTTTTACAATGCGAGGGTTTACATATACTTTAAGGCCTATGTTCAGGGAGTAGCTCACATGTCACTCTTTGTTCCCCTGTATTCTCTTGGGACATCAATTTGGTCCTCTTGGCTCCTCAGAAGCACTGTTCTTAACCTATCAGGGATATTCCCTTCACTGACCTTATTAAACCCAACAGCAAACATAATATTGCAGCTTACCAAGTCTTAGATGTGATGACTGCATTAGTTTCCTTTTTTAGGCCTGCTTCCTTTTTGTTTTCATATAGTGATTCAACCAGCAGGCCTGCTGTGTTTCAGATGCTCAAGCTCCTGCAGAATGTGTCAGTTTACATGGGTGAGACCATCCATTTACCATGGCAAGGGGTGATTAAAATGCTCATTCCTCCACAGTGGTGTCTCACTAATATAGGTGGTGTCACTGACCAGATCACCAGATAAAAACGGGGAAAAAAGCAAAAGAAAACTGATGCAGCCACCACATCTAATGATTGATAAGCTGCAATATAATGCATTTTTGGGTTTATTACCGCTTTAAGGTGGCCCTTTATGTAACTTTAGCGTTTACGAAGAGAGTGAGTTAGTTGCCTTATCCTGTAAGGAGATTTTTTTGATTTTGGACAAGGTTGTCTTGAGGCCTAAGGCCTCCAGAAGTTGGTCTGTCTTCCACCTTTAAGTGAAACCTCACTCCTTCTCTACTGCAAAAAAAAAACAAAAAAATGCTATTTGTTCCTTTTTACTATTCAAAGCAAACTCGCCCATTCATGTCTTCATGCTTTATTTTGTTGAGAAATCACTTTGAAAGACAACCCCTAGCATTCCTGACCATGGCCATACTTTGTGATCTGGGTACTAATGCTAGCAGCATAAGGATTGGAAATAGTCAATGTTTATCGAGAGAGTGGAGCTCCACTTTAATCAGGATATTCTTATGTCCTGCTCCAAAGCATCCTAGGGCAGGGGTAGGCAACCTGAGAGCCGCAGGACTACAAGTTCCATCATGCCTCTGCAAGTCATAGCTGTAACTGTCAGTTTTGTAATCTTTGCAATGCCTCATGGGAAATCTAGTTCCACAACAGCTAGAGAGCTGCAGGTTGCCTACCCCTGTCCTAGGGGAAACACTTTCCACTCTCCATTACCTCCAAACTCTGCTGCCGTTTCCATGGCTGTGGTGATTTATAGAAGCCAGTGTGCTATATTCCAGAAAATTCATTTTACTTTAAATTTTAAATTGGCTCTGTGGGCTGTCTGATGTTTTGTCTGCCTACAGCGGGTGTCGGCAACCCGCGGCTCCAGAGCCGCATGCGGCTCTTTTTCACCTTGGCTGCGGCTCCGGAGCACACTGCCAGGTGACAGGCAATAGGGCAGCAATGGGCAAACTACGGCCCGGCGGACCTTTTAATCCGGTCTGCGGAGCTAGGCTCCCGCTAGGCTCCTCTCACAGTCCGCCCTGAAGACCGGTGTAGCATGAAAATCTGTCTCCTATGAGGATCTGTCCCCCTCGACGTATCTGCGCATGTGCCGGAGATCGCCGACCGGCTGCTAATGCCTGAAACTGGCACATGCGCAGATACGTCGAGGGGGACAGATCCTCATAGGAGACAGATTTTCATGCTACACCGGAACGGTGCGGGAACACGGCGAGAGGAACGCGCGGAGCAAAGGTAAGTGAATTGACACGGGGGACTTAATATGGGGGATGAATTACTATAGGGGGGATGAATTACTATAGGGGGGATGAATTACTATATGGGGGATGAATTACTATAGGGGGGATGAATTACTATAGGGGGGATGAATTACTATAGGGGGGATGAAATACTATATGGGGGATGTATTTTCAGTTTTAAAAATGTGGCTCTCAAAATTTCAATTGTGGTTTTGGTGAGATTTGGCTCAGTTGAAAAAAAAGGTTGCCCACCACTGACCTAAGGCTATGATTGTGATTATGATGATACACTGTGGCCCTGATTAACCCTTTGCTTACTGGGCCCTTAAACCCCCTTCATGACCAGAGCGCTTTTTGCAATATATGCAGTGTCGGATTTGTTTTAAATGTTGCAATGGTTTTGCGGCTCCCAGTCCTTTTTTCCCTCTCGGAAACGGGTCCAAGTGGCTCTTTATGTCTTAAAGGTTGCAGACCCCTGGCCTACAGGCTTGCAATAATTTTCAGCCAGTTGGGGTAAAAACAATTGCAATTGGGTTTTCCTGTACACAGGGACTGTGCTCTCCCAGAGAGGAGGCCAATGTTGGAGTTGTTTTTCTTGGTGCACACATTCTCTTGAAACAATTGTGTGTGCTTTCAGAAAGCACTTTTTGAAGATACTTTGGCCTGGATTTTTGGCTCTGCCATTTAAAATTTGTGTAAGGTATATATATGAAAGCATTGCAAGGAATTCCTGACACAATGAATGTACGTTTTTAAATGAAAGGAAGATCTTCAGTCAATTCTATACAATCAAAATCTAATCTTCATAGACGCACAGGTGGGGCTTGCCGTACAATGGCTACATATAATTTAGCTTCTAAGAGCAATAAACATGTATAATTCAGATGGTTTAGTGTAATTACAATTTGGGCCTCTTGAATATCCAGGGTAAATGGCACTTTTATTGTAATCTACAGAAAAGATGACTAGAAGCTTTGACCTAGCCCCTGTGTCTTCTATTCCCTTTGCACATGTTGGTCCTAATGGGAATTCACAGCACACTGGAAGAATCATGTCATCCTTGCGGTGTTGTCCCTAACCTCGTAAACGTTCAGTACATGCAGTTGCTATAGAGATTAATCTGACACTGTTCAAAATGTCTCACTGCTCACAGATGTAGCCATTCTGTTACCGCCTGCCTCATGGTACTGTATATAGAAGAGGCTGAATGAAACTGATAAACCTACAGTTTAGGTGCCCCACAGTCCTTAAATCAGGTTAAGTTGATACTGACTGGGTGGATTTTTGCACTTTATTCACAGCCCTTTTTTGAGTACCCTTCAGTTTGAGTTGATGATTTGTGTTGATAACCAGGTGCTATTTTTTTTTAATTGGCAAGTTCACCCTGTGGAATAACTTGTTTGTTTGGAGTTTCTCTTGAGGATATTAATTTGACAGCTAGGAATAGGTTCATGAAAACATCAGAAGATCATAATGAGTTGCTGAGGTCTGTAGGTCTACCGTTGGTACAGCTCAGTCCTATGCTCATTCCGTGATTTAAGAATGTTGTAAGCTAATTTGAGGGAATTTTTGGCAGTAAAGTATTTGGTCTGATCAGCGTTACCATCAATGTTGTTGTTTTTTTGTTTTTTTTTCAAAAGACGCAGTAAAAACTAATGAAAGTAAACATAGAATAGTTGAGATTACATTAACATGTGTATTTGACAGCTTCCGGTTTATTGAATGAGGCAAATGTGGCTGCCTGAGATCCTTAAGTGTTACCGAGCAGCAGAATCTCTTCCTTTAACTATTTTCTTGGCCAACTAGTCTCATTTCTAAATTGTATTTTTGTATTAAAGCTGCCATTATTATTATACAGGATTTATATAGCGCCAACAATTTTTGCTGCTCATGTAAAAATGAAGTCAGACATCACAGTTACAATACAATCTAAGAAAATCACATATAATCTTTAACATATTAGTGTAATTTCAAAAGACATTTTAAAACTGCAGCTTTCTTTAAATTTCTGATTATCTTTCCATGAAGGCATTTCTCATAGGGGTTATAGGGTGATGACACTCTGCCCGTCTCCCAGTTACACTCGTGTCACTGTCACATGTGCTTCCGGTGTAGACTATATTTTTCAGGCATCATCCGCCATTGTCGTGACCGGGAAAACCTCTGTGAGCAATGGCATGCAGCCATTGCTGGAGTGCATACAGACAAGGCAGAAGTGGCTGGAAAAGATCAGAATCGGAAAGTGGGAAAACGTGAAAACTGTATTTTATAAGAGAAAGCATGGCCATTTAGGCTACTTTAGCATACACCCATGTGAGGGCTGTGTCTTCTTTGCATGGGATGCAGAGGTGTTTGTCCATTCATATGCAGGTGATCCCACGCATGTCAGTTTGGATGCAGCAGCTGCATGGACAGAGACTCTGCTTCCAATTTGACAGCTGTGTGAGTGTGGGTCTCAGAAAATGAAATGTCAATTTTGTGTTTAGTTCATTTATTCTTGTGCCGTAATATAAGATGAATTGGTGTGGAAAATATTTCCTGATTGAAGCAGATCGTTCCAGTGATGATCCTTCACTGTCATTTGTCAGCTATAAATGCATTGCAGCTAGTGTTGACCGAAAAGGAAGTATCACTGTTTTGTATGTGCATCTGACTGGGCCTGCAAATCCAAAGAAAAGCCTCTGACAAGAGACCAACACTTTCCTGCTAAACCAGTTTTATTTCTCTTTCCTAGGATAGCTCTTAAGGTGGTGCTGTTTTCGCTTGGTGATCTGGTCAGTAACATACCTCATTTATTAGAGCAGAGGGGCACCTTTGGACAACAGCATTCAGTCGAGGGGGGGGGGGGGAGGAGAGAGAAGAGTGCTATATGTACTAGCAGATTTAGATACATTAAATTGAAGACTGGACTCCATTATTTTATAGGCAGTTATAGCAAACCCCCTTTTTTTTTTTTTTTTTTTTTTTTTTTTTTTTTTTTGTAAAAAGGTTTTGCGTAATAAAAGCTAATTATTGTAAGCACCCTTGTTAGTGGTAAATGGTTTGTCTCCACACTCTAATTGCTGCTTCTGCAGAAAAGCTTGTGCGGTTGAAACAGACTTACTAGCTAGTTCACCAGGTGGCCATCGTATCTAAGAATTGGTAAGATGCAATGTTTGCTTTTGAGTTTAATACTACTTTAAAGTGAGTTCAACCTTACAAAAAGCACACTATGCTGTCCCTTTTAGCAAAGGGGCCATCGCAAGGCTGCAGAGGATTTTTATGAGGTTCATTTTAACCGGTTCCCGCCCGGCCTATGGCCAGAGCACCTCGTCCCTCCGGGTGGACGCCATATGGCCTCCTTTCAGGCATGCGCAGTTTGCGTGCCCGCAGAGCCGTGCAGCAGCGCGATCTGTCACTGGCCGTGTATGTCAGACACGGCCGATGACAGATCTGTGTACTGGCCCCGATGCCAGTACCATGTGACCTGCTGTGCCCAATCACAGCAGGTCACATGAGTTGTATACAATAGATGGCTTCCTTTCATGCCATTCATTGTATACAAGTGTGGCTAGCTGTGAATGGTCACAGCGTTCACATGCACAAGCTGGGCCAATCACAGCCCAGTTGTGTCATGTGATTAGTTGTGGCCAAATCACAGCTAAGCACAAAAAAAATCCTGAATGAATCTATTTCATTCAGGTAAATGTTTGCTTATAGCAAAGTAATTCTTTGCTATAAGCAAATTGTGTAGAAAAAAAAAAAAAAAATACTGATCACTTCCCCAAAGTAGTACAATGTTACTATGGTAACATTATACTACTTTGGTCATAGTGAAATATGAAAAAAGTAATAAAATGATCAATTTTTTTCTTGTACTGTCACCAGTCAGTGTCCCTGATCACCGCCATCCCAGTTATATGAGGGTGCTGTACTGCACTGGTGACAGTATGTAAAAAAAAAAAGTAATCGTGAATCGTTTTTTTTTTATTCATTTCCGAAAAATTATTGCAAAAAAATTACAACTTCAAAAAACTCGCTATGCCTGTTATGAAATACGCCGGACTGTCTACTTTGCAAAAAGGGGTCATTTGGGGGATATCTGTACTGTTCTGACATTCTTGGACCTCAAGAAATTAGATTGGCTGTCAGTACTTCAGGATTGATCAATATTCAGATCTATACCATAGTTTGTGAACTCTATAACTTTCCTACAAACTAAATAAATACTAATTTGGGTTATTTTCACCAAAGACATGTAGTAGAATACATTTTGGCCTAAATTTATGAAGAACAATTTATTTGCAAACCTTTATAACCGAAACAAAGAAAAACGTGTTGGTTCTTTTTTCTAAATTTTTGGTCTTTTTTTTGTTAATTTAGAAAAAAATAACCCCAGCGGTGATTAAATGCCACCAAAAGAAAGCTCTAGTTGTGTGAAGAAAATAATATTTTAGTTTGGGTACAATGTTGTTTGACCGCGCAATTGTCATTCAAAGTGTGGGAGCGCTGAAACCTGAAAAATGGCCTGGGCAGGAAGGGGGTAAAACTGCCCGGTATGGAAGTGGTTAAATACCGTATTTTTCGCTCCATAAGATGCAATTTTTCCCCCAAAAAAAGGGGGGGGGGAAATTTCATAATCTAGGACCAGCCTTTGTGTATCTAATGCCTTCCCCCCCCCCCCCCCCTAAGAGTGGAGAGGGGTTAGATCCCTGTCAGATTTGTATAATCTATGTCCCAATGAGAAGTATAGTCACTTGGATTGGCAGTAAAGAAAAATCTGAAATTTGTCAATCTAAAAGGAGCAGAAAGGATTTTTTTCCTTGGAGTCCACGAATTCCAGTGACAATTGTCTTTAACTACTTGCCCTCCTTAGGATTTCCCCCCTTCCTGACCAGGCCATTTTTTGCGTTACGGCGCTGCGTTACTTTATCTGACAATTGCACGGTCCTGCAACACTGCACCCAAATGAAATTTACGACCTTTTTTTTTCCCCACACGAATTGAGCTTTTTTTTGGTGGTATTTGATCACCTGTGTGGTTTTTATTTTTTGCGCTATAAGCAAAAAAGACCGACAATTTTGAGAAAAACAATATTTTTGATTTTTTGCTATTAACCTCCCTAGCGGTATGATTATTTCAGATTTTTGGTGCTGAAAGCGGTACCATTATTTTGCATGGAAAGTCGGCGTTTTATATTGTAGGCCTGTAATTTTTAGGAATAACTCACTGAAATCTGTCTGAACAAGAGTCTAGTAAACATTCCGGGTAGGATAAAATTTGAAACATGAAATCATAAATTATAATTTAATAAATCATAAAAAATATAATAAATTTTATTCAATAATCTCAAACCAAAAACACTGAACTTTGAAATATAGCGCCAAGTTCGCACATCACTGAGCAAAGTCGCAGAATCTGTTTCAATGTCTGACGAATTTCCCCACGAATCATTACTCAATTCTGCAAGTAGTTCTGATCTACTATCGCTGTTCTCTAGCTGGTCTAAAACTGCTTTTGACCTAAAGGGACGCTTTTTGGACGCCATGGACGTTTCTAAGTTTTCAGGCAGAAAGAAAAGTCAAAATGCAGGCAGGGCGCCGGACAAAGCAGTAGGGACAGAATGTATGTGAAAAGCTTTGAAACAGTAATGTTTTACTATGTCATATTTGTTAGAAAATGACAGTTTCTAAAATTTTAAAATTTGCTGCCTGTTCCGGCCCCCGTACTTCCCGACGCTCACAGGGATCGGAACACGGATGCCAGCATCGGCCAGAGGAGATGGCCAGGGACACTGCAGGGGACACATCGCGGGAGCGAAGGACAAGATAAATGCTGCAGGGAATCCCTGTGCAACGCTGCATGGTAAGCCCGAGTGTAGCTCGGGGATACCGCTTTTGGTACTGAAACTTTACCCCGAGCTACACTCGGGAATACCGCCAGGAAGGTTAAACATGTCCAGTAAAAAAAATTTTAAATCTAATTTAGTCATAAATTTAGGCCAAAATGTATTCTGCAACGTGTCTTTGCTAAAAAAAAAAACCAAAAAAAACCCCAATACGTGTAAATGAATCAGTGAGGTGAATGCTTCAGACCTGCAGGCACAAATGTAGTTACTTTGTTACATAGTGCATCATTATGACTGGATATCTAAAGGTTTCCTCTTTATTTTTTTTTTAAGAGACATTTCCTGTGTGCAATATGTATTTATTTTGTATGTTTAATTGTGTGCAACTTGTGATTTGAGTGCATATTACACCCCTAAAATATGGTTGCTTATATAACCTGAGTTTGTGATTCCAGCTCTGTAAGTTGGCATAAGTATTTGGCATAATGCTGTTTTTCTCCTTGTCAGATTGAAAATGCAGCTCGTTGTTTGTTTAAATATTCTCAGTAACAAGTGAGCTGATCAGTGGACTTTAACCTCATGACGGGTCCACTTTAAAGCAATCCTTTCACCAGTCTCACTGGTTCATCCCACAGACCACCACTTCACTACAGGACACTAGTCACATGTAGGACATGTTAAAGCGGAGCTCTGGGCTCCCCCCAAAAAATTAAGTCAGCAGCTACAAATACTATAGCTGCTGACATTTATTATAAGGGCACTTACTTGTCCCGGGGGACCAGCGATGTGCTCACCTGAGCTGATTCTTCAGTCGGCTTCGGGTGCTGGCACTGGCTTCTTCAGTAAGGGATCCCGGAAGCGAAGCCTTGTGGCTTCACAGCTGGTTTCCTATTGCGCATGTGAGCTGCGCTTTGTGAATGGTCCGCAGTCTTCTGGGACCTGTGAAGTGTCCCAGAAGGCTGTGAGGGTTAAGAGGGTGGCCGCCGAACTTCCGGCTGAAAGCTACAGCGATCTGACCCAGAAGTGGGAGCGGGTACCCCCCCCCCTTCAAAAAAAAAAAGTGCCAAATAGGGCAGTGGGAGGGAAGGAGGCAGACAAGTGGAACTTCACCTTTTGGAACCATTGAGCGCTGTGGGGGAAACAGAACATGGACACTCCAGAAGTGGGAATCTGTGATTCAGGAAAATTTTCATAAAGCGCTGCCCTTACACTGGAGCTACATGCTGTATTTGCTGTATTTCCACTCTGCAGGCAACTTCATTTAGATACACTGAGCTTGGCATCAAGATCACTTTAAACTTCGTATTGCTTGTTTAAATTGAAAATAAGCTTTAGTAACACATTTTAAAAAAGCTCAAAGTGTAAACCCATCAAGTAGTTTCTCCTATTTGCTCCATATCTGGTCTGCTAAATAATTGAAATAAAATAAGTGTGTTTTTTGTTTTTTAAAAGGTCTTGCGCGTTGATAACTTCCTGTGCTCTCTGCCTTTGCACAAGGAGCAGATATGGGGATAAGGAGGGGGAGGAAGATGGTAGAGATCTCTGTTCTTTGTATTGCATTAGAAATTAAGCTATCAGAGCTGACACCATGTGATTTGAAATTCAGAGCCAAAAATAAATGGCTGTCATGTCAGAAAGTTAGGCGCACACTATATTTTTCTATATTTGCAGCATGTTTAGTAGGGTAATATGTAGAGAAATATGCAAGTTTTGCATTTTTTTCCTGCCCCAGCATACTTTGTGCTTTAACCTGGAAATATACTTGGTGTATTTATTATAGACATTTATATTTCACAGAACATTTACACAGCACATTATGTACTGTACATTCACATCATTCGATGTACTCAGAGCTTACAATTGAAGGTCCCCATCTTGCATACAAACAGGAACAAATTGACCTACCAGCATGACTTGGAGTGTGGGAGGAAACAGGAGTACCATTCACTACCTGTGCAGTCAGGGAGAGGACATGCAAACTCCATGTAGATAGTGTCTTGGCTGGGATTTGAACAGAAGACCTCAGTGCTGCAAGGAAACTTTGTAAACTGCTAAGCCATGTTGCAGTCAGAACATAAAACTCCTAAATCCTGATGTGTAGATTTCCCTTGATTCCTGTCTTGTAGACACAGGAAAACATTAATGGAAATCTTCTCAAAGATACGGGGGGGGGTTAGAGTGTTTGCATTTAGCCATTGATCGCTTCTCGGCCTTTTGGCTAAGATCAAGTGTAGCATTTAGCCATTGTTTACACTTACGGATGGGAGGTCGCAAAAACAGGTAGTTGATCTGTGTTTTTACCAACTCCTTAACCCAACATGGTGACTGGAGGGGGAGCTACACATGCTGCAGCAAAGTGATACCCAGAAAAAAAATCTGTGCTCAAAGATGCCCAAAACACAGTGCTCAGACCTGGTCTAAATCAATATTGGTAGAAGCACTGACATGAGCCAGGTGGGGAAGCAGAATGACACTGTATACAGTATATGAAAGAGCCCAATTGGTACAACATCAATTATACAAAACAAATGTGGGGAGCCCAAAACTTAAAAAAAAAAAAAAATACAAAGGCTAATCATGCTGATATGTGCTTCAGAGAGGGAACTTCATTTTTGTAAAGAAAAAAAAAAAAAAACAGGGCAGGCAAAAACCATGTTATAGCATCATTAATAAAAGTGCTCTATTAAGACAAATTCCTACTCATGGTATATGACATAGCACACGTGGGGATTACCAGGCAAGGGAAAGAGACCATACACAAGCCCTGGCCAGGGGCATGGATGGAAACTGGGGGAAGCAGTTTTCTGGAAGTTTGTGCTTGATGGGCTATGCTTGGTGATGCAGAAACCTCATTGGAATCAGTCTCATCCCAGAGCCTGGCCCTCCTGTGTGATGTCACTCCTCAGAGCATGAGCAGTAGGTGTTTTCAGGCTGCTACCTCTTCATCCACTGCATACCTTCTGGGCTATTTAATATTGAGTGGCACTAGAAAGTTGATATGGAGAGAATACAGTATAATTAAATTGTATACACAGAATATTTTGTGCAATACAATTTAATATATATGAATTGATTAATAAAAAGCGCCTTCAACCTTGCAGCACAAATTATGCCACCGGTCCCATTTGGCAGGCAGTACCCTTCAAATGTGTAATGCTCAGGGTTGCCATGGCTCATGCTTTTGAGGGTTAAAATGGGCAACCTAGAGGCACCATATCACCTCCAAGCTACCTGTCAAATGTCTTTGAAAAGTGATTCACTGCAGATGGCTTTTCAGAGGAGCTGCAATGACACACACTTGTACACAAGCCCTTACACTTAGTGTTACTAAACTCACAACAGTAAAATCAGTCTGTGTATGCAGTAAAGCATGCTTGTTATAATCACTGTGGAACCTAAGGGGTTAATCTGCATTGTGTAAAAAGGATGTTTGATCCTGTCTTCTCCGATCCTTCTCTACTTCTACTGTCCCCAATCCATCTGCTGATAGAACAGAACCTTGGGGACAAGCTGCACACGCTTAGTTTGGTGTGTATTGCTAGAGAAGGTTTTTTTTTTGGGAGAGTGCATGTGATCAGCACAGGGCCAATCAGCACTGTCCAGAGGGTCAGGGGTTATGCAGCCTTATAGAACAATCAGTGGAGAATGAAAACTCCTCCTACAAGCTTTAACGAGTGCTCTGCTGGACACTGATAGAAGTCACATGACTGTTCTAACTGCTGATGAGACAGGGTATCTAGCAGTGTATATTTACTAAAAGAATTGCATTTCTGTGTACCATGGGAGACCAGATGTAGCGAATGCAGGGTCCTGGGTTTAGTAACACTTTAGAGTTCATCTCTCTTGCCCCTGTTTATGGCACATATGGGTTTTTGGAAAAGGAGTCAGGCTCTGTATTTCTTTTCCTTTTTCAGGGTTTTTTGCAATTTGTCTTGATACTGCAAGTAATTGTGATTATGAGGAACCCACACCCAAGTCTGATTTACCACACCTTTTCCTCTTTCTACTGCTGTAAGACTAATCTTAACAGAATATGGAAGCCAAATTCTTACAAAAAAGAGTCACTTGAGTTTCCTGTGCCGTTGCCAATATTGTTAGAATATCGAACCACTGGGAACTACGATTTGAAATACAGTTGGCAAACTGGTGTCTTAAAAACTAAAAATAAGGTTCTGGTCTTAGCATTTTTCTATATGCATTAGTTTGTGTGAATAGCTGTAACACGAATGGCCAAAGTGCATAGCCCTCTTCATATCACCCCACAGATTTTCGATCAGATTCAGGTCTGGGCTCTGACTGGGCCATTCCGAAACTTTCATCTTCTTCTAGTGAAGCCATTCCTTGATTGGGTGTATGCTTTGGGTCATTGTCATGCTGAATGATGAAGTTCCTCTTCATGTTTAGCTTTCTAGCAGAAGCCTAAAAGTTTTGTGCCAATATTTGGAACTGTTCATATTTCCCGCTACCTTGACTAAGGCCTCAGTTCCAGCTGTAGAAAAACTGCCCCAAAGCATGATACCACCACCACCATGCTTCACTGTGGGTATAGAGTTCTTTTGGTGATGTACAGTGTTGTTTTTGCTCCAAACATTCAACCTTGGTTTCATCAGACCAGAACACATTTTCCCCACATGCTTGTGTGAGACTTCAGATGTGTTTTTGTAAAATTTAGCTGGGCTTGGATGGTTTTCTTCATAAGAAAGGCTTCCGTCTTGCCACTCTACATCATAGCCCAGACATGAAGAATACGGGAGATTGTCACATGTACCCCACAGCCAGTGCTTTACTGTTGCTGTAGGCCTCTTTGCAGCCTCCCAGACCGGTTTTATTCTAGTCTCATCAATTTTGGAGGGACATCCAGTTCTTGGTAATGTCACTGTTGCGCCATATTTTCTCCACTTGATGAGGACGGTCTTCACTGTGTTCCATGGTATATCTAATGCCTTGGAAATTCTTTTGTACCCTTCTGCTGACTGATACCTTTTAACAATGAGATCCCTCTGATGCTTTGTAATCTCTCTGCAGACCACGGCTTTTGCTGTAGGATGCGACTAAGAAAGTGTCAGGAAAGACCTACTAGAACAGCTGAACTTTATTTGTGATTAATCAGAGGCACGTTAAATGATTTTGAATGTGATTGCTTAATTCGGAACAGTTACATCCCGTTATAAGAGGGTGTGCACACTTATGCAGCCGTATGATTTGTTTTACTCCCCCCCCCCCCCCCCCCCCCCCCCCCCCTCCCCAAATAAGATTTCAGTTTGTTTTCAATTGACTTGTACAGTTTATAGGTCACATTAAAGGTGGAAAAAGTTCTGAAATTATTTCTTTCTCTATTTTACATCACAGAAGCCTGACATTTTAACGGGTGTGTAGACTGTTTCTATCCACTGTAGGTATTGGTGTAGTTATATACACTGTCTGTGTGCCTTACCTTGTGATGATGGGTTCACATTTTATGGGGAGTTGTAGTGTCATGGCTGATCGGTTCCTTTTATGTACATGAATAGGTTCAACTTCCCTTTCCCTATTTGCTAAAGGCTCAGGCAACTTGTCTCAGGTCATACCACATCAAGGGGTGCCCCCCTTGTCGGGTTTTTTACACTTTTTTTCCCCACATTCAGCTGTCAATGGGGAACCCTGCTGACAGCTGATGACTCATCCGTTAAGGACAGGGCAGCTGGCTTCCCGCCCCTCTCTTTACCGGCCCAGCTTCTTGACGCTGAAACTACTAAACGTACCTTACACACTATGCTAAACACTGCTTAACTCCGGTAAAAAAACACTAAAACATTAGTTTTTTTTGTTCAGTGGTTTTTAACCGTTTTTGGCTTCTCTAGTGTGCATGAGGCCTAAATGTGAGAGTACCATTGTGATAAAGCACTGCATGGTGAGCTCTCGGGTTAACTCCCCTGTATCTGTTTCAGATCTAATTATTGCGTAGCTCTCATCTGCAGAGTAGTAGACTGAGACCCCAGGATTGTGGGATATATAGTATGTCAGTTCACACTCTACAGACAGAGGTCATGCATTAACCTGTGCAGTGCTATGCAGCTTGCCCTATGTGTATTCACAAACATTAACCTCTGATATAGGAATGTGAAGCTTTACTACGGACTGAGTGTACAGGACACCAAATAGCACCATGAAACTACAGGTTAAATGCCCTTCCTAATGGAGGTGCAAAATACAAGGTGCAGGTGGTATGTATAGCCAAAACTCACCCCTCATCCCATCACCATCTGTTTCTTTTTTTTTTTTTGGAGGGGGCAGTGGGGTTAAGGAATAGCTTTGATGTTTGCTTCCACCCACAAAGAAGAGTCATACCATTATAAGATTTCAAAGAAATCACCAAGGTACAACCAGAAGTTATTTTCTTGGTAGGAATCTGGGACACTTCCTTTTATAGGGATCACAGGTTGTCCCAATTTTGTGGTGTCTAGAAAAGTGTATGGGAAGGGATATCTAATACAGAATTGAAGAGCCAGTTAGTCAGTCTTTTAATCAGTAGCAATTGGGAGCTAGTAAACTTGTTTGTTTCCAAGGAGTAGTAGAAAATATTAGATGCCACCATGTTCCTCTTCAGGTGTATTGGCTCCTTGCGTTTGTTCAGCCCTGGCTGGTTAGTACTCTATTCTGCTATTAGGTTCACGGAAAGTATAATCTCACATTGTGCCAACACAGCATTTCTTTGAAGATCCTCTTTAGAGCACAGTAATCCTCATGCATGATATTCTTATGAATCTGTGCTCCTTTCTATGGTGCTACTAGTAGCCTCTCTTCTCCAGTTAGGTGTCTAGAGGGGCTTGTTAAGTGTTTGGCATGACGTATTTTAGCTGCTTACTTGTTGTTAGTAAGCCCTAGAGATAAATCAAGGTAATATTTGATCTCACAAAGAAGCTTCATGCTGTATAACAATCAGATACACAAGTACAGAAATTGCAACGTTGACAGCTTTCGGTGGTTGATGGGTTGAATTTATTTTTGTCATGTAGAAGGCTGTCCTATCTGTACGTTGCAGTTCAGTTTATTTGAACAGCTTCTAAATAGAATGCACTGATACTGTGTTTACCAGCGTTTATAAGTACTGATACTTTGTCAAGTAGTCACTGATTCCGAGTACTGATACCTTTTTGCGGTGCGATTTGAGCCCATGCAAGATTAATGGGCTCAAATTGCAGTGGAAAGAATTGCAATCAATTTGAACAGGAATGCTCTGTAATTCATGTCTGAATCGCAAGCTCTTTCATGCACAGCTACCATCTGAACCTAGGCTTGTCATAGTGACTTTGAGCCCAAGTTCACACAGGAGCAGTTCGGGAAACCTCCCTACATGACAGGTTCCACCAGCTCCTGATCCCGCTGAGGCTTGGGCTCCTCCTGCCTTTCTCCCGCAGCCTCCAGCGGTTCCAGCCATCCACTAGGACAGTACAGGCTAGACTGCTGATTGGTTAGCGCCATCCATGGGGAAGGGGGTCCAGAGAGAGGCAGGAAGCGCCTGAGCCACAGCCACTGATGTCCACAATGGGATTGGGAGCTGCAGCTGTTGAAACCTTTCATGCAGAGACGGTTCCCTCACCGCTTCTGTATAAACTCAGGCTCAAAGTCACTATGAAAAGCCTGGATTAACACAGGAGCTCTGCAGGAAACCGCATGCTATTTGGACAGGAATCGCACCTCATTCCTGTTCAAATCGCAATCAATTCTTTGCAGTGCGATTTTGAGCCCATTTTGTATTCACTAGGGTGTTTGCTTAAAAAAAAAATATAATGTATATGTAATTTCCTAGCAAAAAATACTGATTTGTTGTCATGTGAACAAAGTGTCAGAAAAAACTTGGTGTTCAGGTGGTTAGAAGAGTGAGTAATGTGTGACACCCCAAACTATTTGCTGAGAGTCATGTTGAGTCAATAGAAGAATTTTATTTTTTTTTTACCACAAGTTTTTGAAATGACAGATGTATTTTTTTTTATTTTTTTTTTTACACAAAATTGTCACTTATATTGCTCACACATACCATGGGTATATGTGGAATTACTCCCCAAAATACATTTTGCTACTTCTCCTGAGTATGGGGGTACCACATGTGAGACTTTTTGGCAATCTATCCAAGTACAGGACCCCAAAATCCAATAAGTACTTTTCAGGCTTTTAAAGGGCTTTATTTCCTCATTACACTTCCTGACTACCTATCACAGTTTCGGAGGCCCTGAAATGCCAGGATAGCACCAAACCCCCCCAAATGACCACTTTTTGGAAAGTAGACACCCCACGGAATTTGATAAGAAGCATGTTGATTATTTTGCAGATCTCGTTTGTTGCAACAATTTTTGGAAAATGAAAGAAAACGAACACATTTTTTTCTTCATTTATATTTCAAAACATGAAAAAAAATTAGATCTGCAAAATACTCACCATGCCTCTTTTTTTTAAATTTCTTGGGGTGTCTACTTTCCAAAAAGGGGTCATTTGGGGGGGGAGTTGGTGCTATCCTGGGATTTCCAGGCCTCCGAAACTGATAGGTAGTGAGGAAGTGAAATGAAGTTACGCACCTTCAGGCTTTCAAAGTGGTCATTAAATTTCAGGCTTCTGTATGTGGCTAGGCTTCCAAAAATTCTCACATGTGGTATCCCCATACTTGGCAGAAGTAGCAGTACCACTTAAATGGTATATTGCTCACACAAGCCATGGGTATGTGTGTAATTCCACATATACCCATGGCTTGTGTGAGCAATAAACCATTTAAGTGACAACTTTGTGTTTTTAAAAAAAAAAAAAAAAAAAAGTAATTTTCCAAAAACGTGTGGGGGGAAGAAAAAAATCTTCCATGGACTTAATATGCCTCTTGGCAGATAGCTTAGGGTGTCTACTTTCCGAAAAGGGGTCATTTGGGGGTGTTTGTACTGTCCTGGTATTTTAGCACCTAAAGAAATGTGATGGGCAGTCAGTAAAAGCTGTGTAAATTCCATTATCTATACCATAGTTTGTAGGTGCTATAAGTTCCACACAAAGCAATCAACATACACTTATTGGGATATTTTTTTTTTTTTTTTACCAAAAACATGTATCAGAATACATTTTGGCCAAAATTTATGACTAACTTTGAGTTTACTATATATTTTTTATAGCTGAAAGTAAAAAATATCAATTTTTTTTCCACAATTTTCTGTCTTTTTGTTTATAGAGCAAAAAATAAGCGCACAGGTGATCAAATACCACTGAAGGAAAGCTCTTTTTGTTTAGAAAAAAGACATATTTAGTTTGGGTACAGAATTGCATGACCGCACAATTACCATTTGAAATAGTGCAGCACCGAATAGCAAAAAGAGGCCTGGTCAGGAAGGGGGGTAAATCCTCAGGATGGCAAGTGGTTAACACTCTGTAAGAATCAAATAACAAATCAAGGGTGCTAATCCCAGTATTTTTTTGCTTACAAAAAACCACAGTGCTTAATTTCAAAATGTGTGTATAATCTCACAACATAATCCTTTGAATAACATAAATTCAAATGTCCATTCAAGTAAATGTGATCAAATGTATGACTCTTTTCTGCTGTGTACCTGCAACCAGTGATGATTAAAGGTGATCCGGTATTCTCCACCACGTGCGGTAAAATTAGCAATTTACCAGATACCCATTGTCACAAGCATAAATTATATCACCAAAGTGATGCCATCAGATTAGAAAGGGGTCAGAAGTCACCAAAGCCTCCTTGGCGTTTCTCTCTTGTAGTAATTGGGATGCCACCACAAATAAGAGATTGCTCCCATAGTGTAATAAGTTTATTAATATGAAAAAGTAATGGTTCAAAAATGCACTCACGTCAATGTGCCCCAAGGCACTAAAACGCAGTATTGGATGAATAGCAGAGATCAAGCACTGCTCCATGTACTAGAATTGACATTTGAATTTATTATGTTATTCATTTGATTATGTTGTGAAATCGTACACATAATTTTGAAATTATGAGCTGTGGTTTCTTGTAAGTACAAAAGTATTACCACACAGGTTTAATGGCTAAGCCTGCTTCCACACTGCTGCAGTGCAGCATGCAGGAGTCAAAATGCCTGTAAAAGTGGCCTCCTTTTTTTTTTTTTTTTTTTTTTTTTTTTGAATATTCTGTGTGCATGAGGCCTAAATGTAGGTGTAGCGTGGTGTAAAAGATGGAGTTGGCCTTTAACCGATCTAGAAGCTACAGTTGTGTTCAAAATAGTGTGTTGAAAAAAGTGAATAAAGCTCAAAATTCTTCCAATAGCTGTTATTTCCATACACACAAATGCATTGGGAACACTACACATTCTATTCCAAATCAAAACATGAAGAAAAATATATCAAATTTGTGTTGTTCCGCTAAAACACAATTGAAGAAAAGTGAATATTAGACTGTTCAAAAAAATAGCAGTGTTTGTATTCTTCTTTACAAACTCAAACATTCACTATATAAACTGAAAAATGTTTGAAGATTTTGCTTTCCTCACGTAATGAATATTTAGTTGTATAAGCACTGTTTCTGAGAACTGCTGTACATCTGTGTTGCATGGAGTCAACCAACTTCTGGCACCTGTGAACAGGTATTCCAGCCCAGGATGATTGGACTACATTCCACAGTTCTTCTCTATTTCTTGGTTTTGCCTCATAAACTGCATTTTTGATGTCACCCCACAAGTTTTCTATTGGATTAAGATCCGGGGATTGGGCTGGCCACTCCATAACGTCAGTCTTGTTGGTCTGGATCCAAGATGTTGCACGTTTACTGGTGTGTTTGGGGTCGTTGTCTTGTTGGAACACCCATTTCAAGGGCATTTCCTCTTCAGCATTAGGCAGCATTACCTCTTCAAACTGATCCATGATCCCTGGTATGTGATAAATAGGCCCAACGCCGTAGTATGAGAAACATCCCCATATCATGATGCTTGCACCACCATGCTTCACTGTCTTCACAGGGTACTGTGGCTTGAATTCAGTGTTTGGGGTCGTCTGACAAACTGTCTCCGGCCACTAGACCCAAAAAGAACAATCTTACTTCCAGTCCACAAAATGTTGCGCCATTTCTCTTTAGGCCAGTCAATGTGCTCTTTGGCAAATTGTAACCTCTTCAGCACGTCTTTTTTTCAACAGTGGGACTTTGCGGGGGCTTCTTGCAGATAGCTTGGCTTCACATAGGCGTCTTCTAATTGTAACAGTACTCTCAGGTAACTTTAGACCTTCTATGATCTTCCTGGAGCTGATTGTTGGCTGAGTCCTTGCCATTTTGGCTATTCTATCCATTTGAATGGTAGTTTTTCGCTTTCTTCCAGGTCTTTCAGGTTTTGGTTGCCATTTTAAAGCATTTGCGATCATTTTAGCTGAGCAGCCTATCATTTTCTGCACTTCTTTATATGTTTTCCCCTCTCCAATCAACTTTTTAATCAAGGTACGCTGTTTTTCTGAACAATGTCTGGAACGACCCATTTTCCTCAGAATTTCAGAGAGAAATGCACTGTAACCAGCATGTACAACATTTGCTGCCTGCCTTCCTTAAATAAGGGCAATAATTGCCACCTGTTTTTCAAAGAATGAATGACCTCACTAATAGAACTCCACATTATTATTATTATTTTGAATTATTATTTTGAACATGCCCCTTTCAATTAGTGATTCAATTACACAGAATCAGCAGCATGCATGTCATGACTGTTGGGTCTGTTGGATTTCTAATACTCTACTACACCTGCTAGGAAATTATTTGCCATGTAGAAATATCATTTCTACCAAAAACAGTGATTGATCAGGTTAGTGATGTCTGACTGCTATTATTTTGAACCCAACTGTAGGTATCGAACTCAAACAGAAGTACTTTAGATGCTTAACATTTTTGTAAACTTCTCTGTTGAGGCCCATGTTCCCCAGACTAGCATCAAAATGTTGCATTCATTTTTCTACCACAGTTGTTTTAAAGCCCTACCCAGCTAAAATGGTTTTGGATTGACTAGGGGTGGACTCGATAAAATCAGTTTTGTGTTGCTGTCTTCACATTTTGATGCATTTCAAACAAATACCATTTTTTTTCCTGTGAGGCTTATTCATATCCCTGTTTTGCAGTTTGCAACACACAAGTTTGTATTCACCCGTAAACCCAAAAACAAAAATGTGTAATATTGCAGCTTGGCATTCTTTAGATGTGGTGATGCCATTATTTGTGTTCCCCCTAGGAAAGAACTACAGTACACCTCCTCTCATCTTATCTGACATAGTGATAGGTGTCCTGTAGAACTATTCCACAGCTAAGAAGTGGGTTTTTTTTTTCTTGTGCTTCCTTTTGCCCACAGGAATTTTGGCAAAATCAACAGGTTTGGTCTGTTGGACCAAAAGGATAAAATAAAACTTTCAGTGTTATATTTAGCTGAACAAGGAAATAAAAGTAGTTCATTGTCAGGGTTTACATACTTTGACTTTCTGTCTGATATCTGTCATGCTGGGCCAGGAAGTTGTGCCCCGAAATGAAAATTCAGGATGCACTTGGCCCAAAACTGAAATAAACAGTTTAAAAACAAAACAAAAAAAGTGTGTGTGTATGTGTGTGTATTCTAGTCTCCTAGATTGTAAGCTCCTCCAAGGAGCAGGGCCCCCCTTTCTCTCTTGTATTGTTGCTGTATTGTCTCCCGTTATACTGTAAAGTGCTGAGAAAACTGTTGGCGCTATATAAATCCTGTATAATAATAATCGACTTTGTACTTTAATGTCATGAATTTACAGTATCTCACATAAATGAGTACACCTCACATTTCTGTAAATGTTTATCTTTTCATGTGACTACATTGTAGCAAAGTGTCATTTCTTCAGTGTTAAGTAGTGAGTGTACAGCTTGTATAACAGTGTAAATTTGCTGTCCCCTCAAAATAACTCAACACACAGCCATTAATGTCTAAACCACTGGAAACAAAAGTCAGTACACCCCTAAGTGAAAACGTCCAAATTGGGCCCAATTAGCCATTTTCCCTCCCCAGTGTCATGTGACTCGTTAGTGTTACAAGGTCTTAGGTGTGAATGGGGAGCAGGTGTGTTAAATTTGGTGTTATCGCTCTCACTCTCTCATACTGGTCATTGGAAGTTCAACATGGCACCTCATGGCAAAGAACTCTGAGGATCTGAAAAAAAAAATTGTTGCTCTACGTAAAGATGGTCCAGGCTATAAGAAGATTGCCAAGACCCTGAAACTGAGCTGCAGCACGGTGGCCAAGACCATACAGTGGTTTAACAGGACAGGTTCCACTCAGAACAGGCCTCGCCATGGGTGACCAAAGAAGTTGAGTTCACGTACTCAGCGTCATATCCAGAGGTTGTCTTTGGGAAATAAACTTATGAGTGCTGCCAGCATTGCTGCAGAGGTTGAAGGGGTGGGGGGTCAGCCTGTCAGTGCTCAGACCATACACCGCACACTGCATCAAAGTGGTTTGCATGGTTGTCATCCCAGAAGGAAGCCTCTTCTAAAGATGGTGCACAAGAAAGCCCGCAAACAGTTTGCTGAAGACAAGCAGACTAGGGACATGGATTACTGGAACCATGTCCTGTGGTCTGATGAGACCAAGATAAACTGATTTGGTTCAGATGGTGTCAAGCATTTGTGGTCAGCAACCAGGTGAAGAGTACAAAGACGTGTGTCTTGCCTACAGTCAAGTATGGTGGTGGGAGTGTCATGTTCTGGGGCTGCATGAGTGCTGCCAGCACTGGGGAGCTACAGTTCATTGAGGGAACCATGAATGCCAACATGTACTGTGACTTACTGAAGCAGAGCATTATCCCTTCCCTTAGGAGACTGGGCCGCAGGGCAGTATTCCAACATAACGACCCCAAACACACCTCCAAGACCACCGCTGCCAAGCATGTCTCCAGACCTAAACCCTATTGAGCATCTGTGGGGCATCCTCAAACAGAAGGTGGAGGAGCGCAAGGTCTCAAACATCCACCAGCTCCGTGATGTCATGGAGGAGTGGAAGAGGACTCCAGTGGCAACCTGTGAAGCTCTGGTGAACTCCATGCCCAAGAGGGTTAAGGCAGTGCTGGAAAATAATGGTGGCCACACAAAATATTGACACTTTGGGCCCAATTTGTACGTTTTCACTTAGGGGTGTACTGACTTTTGTTTCCAGTGGTTTAGACATTAATGGCTGTGTGTTGAGTTATTTTGAGGGGACAGCAAATTTACACTGTTATACAAGCTGTACACTCACTACTTTACATTGTAGAAAAGTGTCATTACTTCAGTGTTGTCACATGAAAAGATAGAATAAAATATTTACAGAAATGTGAGGGGTGGACTCACTTCTGTGTTACTGTATATGACTGACTTTTAAATCTACAATCTAGTAACATATAATATTTATTGGCAGTAACTCAAAAATTGGGCAGAAAATAAAATTAAATATATAAAATAAAAAAACTTAAATGGAGGCATGTGTTGCATTGAAGGTAATGGGTAGGGCGATTTTTGCATTGAAGTAAACTATCAATATCAGCACTTCTTCTTCTTTTTTTTTTTTTTTTTTTTTTTTTTCCCCTCCCTTTTCTGGCAAAATGCCAATAACCTTATTTTTGGCCAACCAGGTGCATCACAACCAGGAAGTGATGGAAATCTCAGGATATTACAGTGTAAACCTGACTGGAGTGGTGACAACATTTTCTGCTCCACTGAAAATGAATGTTTCCCCTCACTTCTGTTCTGACACCCATTGTACGGAGCAGAAGTTATCACAGTGGAACACAAATGGCAATTAAAATCCTAAGCCTGGCAATTTATGTATTGGTTTCTTTCATTCGGCCAGCTGTGGTGAATGAAAAATCTTAACCGATTCCTTCATCCGTACTAGGTTATACGTTTATTAAATTGATGTAATTTCCCTCAAATCAGTTCTCAACATTTCAGAGAAATGGCATCTCCCCTGACAACCTGTTTATGAAGCAGGGAACTTCTGTTCTCAGAAGAGGGGATGATTTTCCTCTGAGAATCGCTGAGATCTGAGAAGGGTGCCTGTGGGATTGTGCGAGATTACAGTGCAGCCTTGTTCAAAAAGTGAAACAAACGTTAGATAAGTTCACCTTTTTTTTTGCAGGCACTATTTTTCTTAGGAGCCTGTAAAGCATTGCACCTGCAATTAGCAGATCGTGGATGCGACGTCGGGCTCCTGCTGACTGCCTGTGCCACTTCTACAGACAGGCAGTCACTTCAGTCCAACAAGAAACCATGAACCAAAAGGATGCTCACCAGCGCCCTTGCAATTCATTGAGAACTACAAGCCGTCGGCAACAAAGGCTGTTGTTTGGTATTTGTAGGTCTGTTCATTCACTCTGTGAATAAATGAATGATACGGCCGCGTGGGTGGAGACCCGCAAGGCTGTGCTGTTTTCAATATGTGACCGCAGGGACGGGGAGAAGATCCCTGGATCGCTGTCACAGGGTAGGGAGAGATCAGGGGATAGCTGTAGGAGCGGGAACATGTAACATGTTCCCAAAGGTGAACTTCTCCTTTAAAAAGAATATATAATTATATGAACATAGGCAGTGAGAGCTGACTCATTTTAAACATGCATTTTGGTGCTGGTTTGTTTTTATGCCTATTCTGGCCTTTTTTTACACACTTATGTTGGCACTTTTTTGCATTTTAGTGCTTTTTAAAATGTACGATTTGGCTTATTTCGGATTAATTTTGCCACAGATTTTTTGCAATATGTATTTTGGTGGGTTTTTTAAACCTGCATTTGGTGCTCTTAGAACGCACATTTTGGCATAGGTTTTTTATGCACGTTTTGATGTAGTTTTTAACATGCATTTTGGTGCTTCTTTTAACGTGCATTTTGGCACAGCCCACATCTGCTAGCCACAGTAATTGCACCGCAGATGTTAAAAGCGTTATGCATGCATTTCTGGAATGCGCACAAAGCATGCACTTCTGTAGATTTATGCGGTGTTTAAAGAAAAAAAAAAAGCCAAAATGCTCTTTTAATAGCACCAAAATGCACGTTGATGTGTTATAATATGTATTAAAAAAAAAAAGCACTAAAATGCATGTTATAAAATGCTGCAACAAAATGCCCATTCAAGTAACAAAATGCCAAATTGAACCTTTTCGGGCATGGAGCGTTTTGTTTTTTTGTTGTGCGTGCACTGCTAGTAATACGGAGTCATGTCAGAGCTTACTGAGCTTCAAACAGGGTAAATTGTTGGTGCCCGCTTGGCTAGTGCCTCTGTGACTGAGGTTGGCAATTTATTTGCAGTGTTGCGAGGTACAGTATCAAATATTATGATGGCATAAACCGTTTCTGGGAAAACATTGTCAGCTAAGCATAAGTGCGGTCAACATGGGGAACTAACAGACAAAAGCACATTGCGCAGGATTGTGACTCTATATGGGAAAACAGCTGCTGCAAAAGTGACTGAAAAGTTCAATCTCAGTCCTGTAAGGACTGAGATTGAGTTCTGCAGTCACTTTGATACTGTACATCGTGACACCACAAATTGGCAACGTCAATCACAGAGGCACCAGCTAAGCGGGCACCAACAATGTGCCCTCTTTGAAGCTCAGTAGCTCTGAGATGACTCCGTATTACTAGCAGCGCAGACAGTGAATGACAAAAGTGAGGCTTCCCACCTGATAGCTAGGCGTCTCATCACATCATTTCAGCTTTCAAAGTGAAACATGTCGCTTTCACACCTGCAAAAAAATCCTGTAGTGTCTGTATTTCTTTGTCTAACCTATACATGTGTAGTAAGTGTGTGTGTGTGTGAATAAATATATATAAATTTTTTTTTTTTTTTTATCCACATCGCACCAGCTTCTCTCCCAGATTCTCCACCTCTGGGCTTTAGAAGCTAGGATGGAAATATTTCACACGGACAGCTAGTGAGATCTTCACGGCATACAACTGTTCTGTTAGACAGCCAGTTTATGATTTGATGAGAAGTGAAGAACATGTTCCCAGCTTCTCATCTCAGCTACATAAACTTGTATACATGAGAGATCAGCTGCGATCATCATGATCGCGGCTTTGTTCTGTCATAATTGGACTCCTAACAGTGCAGACACAGACCCACCTCCATCTCTGTTCAACTGACCATTTTCCTACAGGCTTGTTTGAATTTTCAAACGGATTGGTGCCATCAGGCCTATACTACTGCTTGAAATTCAGACGAGCCAGCACAGATTCCTAATAGCTTCTCCATTTAAAACTGAAAATGTTTGGCTGGAGTTGAGCTTTAGCTCAAATGTCTGTCATCCTAGAGCTGTCTGTAAGGTTTATTGAACATGTTGGTTGTCTTTTGTGTGTCCCCTCAATCCCCCTAATCATTACTGTTCTTGGCTAGAAATACATCTAGCTGCAGTGACCCTTCTGTTGCAACGCAAATTCAAAGATGTGTTACTTTTTTTCTCTCTATATTTAGCCGTCCCAACTTTTAAAGTGCAGGTGTGTGGTTTTTTTTTTTTTGGTTTTTTTGCCTACTCTGAGACTTGTGTATATTTCTGTCCAGTGTTCCTATTTTTTTTTTATGTAAACAATATTGCTAGAGCAAAAATACTTTGTTAAATGTACATACGTTAACAGCTTGTAAATGCCGCTTTAAGTAAACTGCTGCTCTGCCAAACGAAGCATTAACAGAGGAATATTTTCGTCAACAAGATTAAGGGGATTTGCTCTCAGGTGCATTTTACTAATTGGGTCTGCATCTGACATGACTGAAGGTAACTGAACAGCGGTGGGAAAGAAGCACAGAGGTGAGCATGTTATTGATCTGCAAATGGCCTTAAAAAGACTAGCATTCGCAGTAAATTCAGTACTTGTTTTAGTATTGAAGCTGACCCAACCCCAACCCCCCTTTTCATCCTGAAATTGAAAGGGTCTGGAGATGTATATTTTTTGGTAAGACCCATCTGCACGAAACTGCATTTGTGTATAGGCTTTGTTCTGATTTGCCCTAAATAGTTTTTTTTTTTTTTTTTTTTTAAAGATGGATAGTAAGTTGAAGTAAACTCAAGCAAAGGGGCTAGGCTTAAATAATTCAGACCTACACAGAAGAGGAGATTTATTTATTGTTTACCCTGTTCGGACAAGTATCTGGCTGGTTTTAACAAGCTCCTAAGTGTATTAGCCTGAGATCAAATACAGCCATCTGGCAATTTCTCACACATTTCCCATTTTGACAAGCTACATTTCCTTTTGTCTCTGGAAATGTTTTAGCGTTCTTGCAAATCTAGAAGCATTTAAGATTTGTAAGCCATTGGATATCTTAGGTAAACGGTACTGCTTATAAGTATATAGCACTGAATTGGTGTGTACTCACCTTCAGACATCCCTTTTACCTATGCTAAAAATGCTGAAAATCCCTTCATCCACATCTAATTTTATGAATATGCTAAAGTTGAAAACTACCAGGTCAAGGATGCTTTGCTCGGGAAAACTTGTTGCGCTTCACCAAGGACAGTGCAGTTAAACAAAAGCAACCAATGGATTAGGGTCAGAAGGATAGCGGACAGTTTAAGACTCTCAGCCGGTTTTGTGTTAACCGGATTTGAGTAACTGAGCTCTATTCGGGCTTAAAGATGACATTGTATGGAGGACAGGTGAAAGGAATGTAACTGAAGAACACACATTTCCGCCTTCTACCAGAACTTGCCAAGACTACCATCAGTGCTGAATTTTAAGGAGAATCTGAAGTATAGTCCTGTGGTTTTATACATCTTATTGGTGAGGTAATAAGACTTCTAAGTAAATCTTACACATTTTCTTCCCCTTTAATCTTGCATTTACATCCTCTGTAGATGGACAACTTTAAGAATATTCCGTCTATAACTTGCTGTCTCCCGAGAACAATTTTCTTTCTGTGGTGGTTACTTAAGTCTGACAATTTTTGTAGTTTTGTGGGTAATTTTCATAGAGCCTGATACTGTTTTTTTTGTTTTTTTTTTTTTGCTTTTATTCTGCAACATTGTTTGGTGTTTACTTAATATAAAATGTTTATAGTGTTTGTAAAACTTGGATCTTGCGGTCTTGTAGATCTGTTCCATCCTTAAGTCACTGAGGTTTGTTTGAAGTGGGGTCAACCATTACCTAAAATTTCTGCTAAAGACCTAATACATTGGCTAACCAATGCCTTGGCCTTGTATGGTTAATGTAAAGTGTATTATCTGCTGCCTTTGTGTGAAGTTTGTAAACTCCAGTTCCAAGTTTGACTTGTTTTTTTTTTTTTCTTTTTCTTTTTACAGAATTGAGTGTTGGTGGTAGAGAAGCTTCAATTTAGTGAAGAAAAATGAGTGAACTCGATCAGCTACGCCAGGAGGCTGAGCAACTCAAGAACCAAATCAGAGTAAGTAAAACAATGTCTCATCCTTGTAAATTTTCAGCGTTTTCATGGTTACATTTAACCTATCAGTCACCTTAGAGCCATCTAAACTAAACACACTTTACCAGTATAAAATGGACTCTACTTTTACCCATCTATTCTAATATGCATAACTATAGTTGGCACAGAATGTCCTTTCCTGTTTAAAGCTATTGTTGATTTTGAAGAAAAAGAAAATTAAAGTCTGGATTTTTAATGTCCCACAAATGCCATTTTAACTTCACACTTTCCTGTAGTTTTAAATTTCAAGTTTTTACAAGACATGAGGTCTGTGTGACTTGGTTGTGCAGTAGACTGCATGACTGCTGTAATGTAAACTCTTGCCACGTTGTTTTGAAGAGCTGCCTTTTTTGCAAATATGTGGTGGCTTACGTTTTTATCTCTAGCATGCTGACCTTGTATTTCCAGAAGTGTTCTTAGGATAATGATACAACTTGTGCATCTACTTACAAGTAATTTAAAGTTAGTTTATTTATTTATTTTTTTTTGATTTGAATACCAGATAGCAAGCACCCTTAGAACCCTCAGTTTGCAACTGAATTGTAAATGTCCACTGGGTTTATGTAAACACCTGATCATCAACAGATACAAGACTGAATTGTCTATCTATAGTTAACAGTCTACACAATTGACTCGTGTTCAAGCTTACTATAGGACGATCCCGCTGGGTCTAACAGAAGGATGGCAGATGTTTGCTTTCTTTTTTGGAAATTAAGGTTGTGCTATGTTCTTGTGGCTTGAGGTTGATCAATGAAAATAATATTTGCAAATTCATAAAGTCCTTCTGCTATTATGGTAGTCTTGACACTGAATAGTTGAAGGCCAAATAGATTGGAAGATACCTGTAGTGGATTGAAGCACATATTGACTGCCTGGAGGAAAGCTCTTCTAATAATATCGTATGCCTTCGATTTTCTATGCAATTTTGCATTTAGATTAAAAGGATTTAGACTTCTGTTTTCTTGCATGTATTTTGGCTTCCAGCGTGCCAGTTAACTGTGTCCGTGGTGCATTTACTGTGTTTAAAATACCATTGCATGCTGTTGTCTGATGAGTCTGTCTGGAAAGAATGCACCAATATATGATGCAATTCTGGAAGTATTATAGCACTGTTGGATTCATCGGGTATACCTCAACCACCGTTGTGTACCTACTCACTTCGTCTTCTACATTTCATAGTCTCTACAGCATTGAAAATATTAACCCTAATACCCTCTTCTCATCACTTGGTATTTATCATTGTTTCAATTGCTAGCAGAAGCTGCTGTTCCTGATTGAGCAGGCATAATGTTAACTGACCCCAGGTTCATGTGTTCTTGTAGCTACAATAACCCATTACAGTTCACAAACTTAGTCTGAACTTTGTAACTGGACACCTTACAGGGCTAAGCAGCCACCTTAAATGTTGCCATTTATATAGTCTCTGTAGAATTCCATGATCTGTTAGGTTTAACATTGTGAGGCATTGTCATTGTGTTAAAAATAATCCTGTTCTCCTTGCATTGCTTCCCTTGTGTGAAATACCTTGTGATCCTGCCAGTTCTGCTTTCCTCTCTCAAACTGACCACACCAGGGCATGGAAGCACATCCATCCCAGCATGGTCCGTCTTGTACTTTGCATTCTACTCGGAAGGAAAATAGGTGCATCGTCCCTTCAAATCTATAAAGTGAAGCATTACATATAAACAATGTTGAATTATCTAAAACATTTGACTTGCACACCAAATAAATATGCTTGATGACATCACAAAAGTCCTATTGTTCATTTCACTTAATGTTCCTTTGGAACTCCTACCCCAATCTGTCTGGCCATCTCCTAATCTGTTCACTTTTAGGTGATCGCTAAAAAAACTTTTATTTTCTCCATCAGCTCATCCTCCACAGCTATTACATTTTTATATCACATGGCCCCTTCTTTGAGATTGTAAGCTCTAACGAGCATGGCCCTCTGATTCTTCTTGTATTGAATTGTATTGCAATGGTACTGTCTGCCTTCATGTTGTAAAGTGCTGCACAAACTGTTGGCACTGTATACATCCTGTATAATAAAGTGATGTGTAAAAAATGCGCTTCGATCCTTCACCAAGTGCACAGGCTTCTTACCGAATTGGAATGACCTCTAAGCTTTGGGAGGTTGTGATTGTTTGTAGTTGTGAAAATCACAGCTCCCCCACCTTACCGCATCTGCACCATTCCATAGGAATGATCTATAAATCCAGCCTCAGTTAAACAAGCATACGGAAAGGAACAAACATGCCATATTGTGTAATACCTGTTGATAAAAATCAGATTTTATTTATGAAAAGGTACCTATAATATCAGTAAAGGAGGCAAACATAAGCACCACTGCACTCAAGCCGACAGGCATGATGACGTCACAGCTAACATGTGTCATCACGAGGGGACATGGAGTTACCTATTTGCTACCTGCGCTATGCTTGTTTAAACAACTTGATAACAAATAATTTTCTTGAACGAGGAACATACATTCCTTAATTGCAGTGGGTATAGAAAAAAAATCACCCCCCTTCAGATAACATTTTGTTGCTTTGCTGCCTGATATGAAGACAGATTTTGTTTTATCCAGCTGTTTTAACCAACATGTTAGAATTTTTTTTTTTTGATGCAAAAACAGAATCACGAAGTTTGAAAAAGGATCACCCCCTCCTAAAAATAACTAACCGCCTTCTCAATGGCACACAGAGCCATTTGACTTTCAACTGTGATCAGCTGTGGTCATTTTGATTAGCTCAGCATGAAAAGGGCTTTCCTGGTGCATTTCAGTCCCTGGTAGTACAACTGAAGCAAACAATCAACCATGGGTGGCAAAGCACTGTTAAAGATCTCTGGAATAAAGTTGTGGACAGGCACAAGTCAGGAGATTGATGCAAAAAAATTCAAAGGCTTTATCAATGTCAAGAGCACAGTGAAGTCTATTACGTGGAAGGTATTTGGTACAACATAGACCCTTCCTGGATGAGGACATTGCTTCAAACTGGATGAAAGCCAGGAGGAAACTGGTCAGAGAGGCTAGCAAGAGGCCTATAGCAACTCTGAAGCAGTTGCAGGAACTTGACACTGTGCATGTGACAATATTTAAAATTCTCCAACAAATGTGGCTTGTATGGGTGGCTTGCAAGAAAAAAGCCACTCAAGAAAGGCCACATGCAGTCACGGCTGAGCTTTGCCAAAATGCATCTTGATTCTGAGGCCACATGAGACTAAAATTGAATTATTTGGCCTCAACTCTAAATATGTCTGGCCAAAATAAGGGCCAATAAGAGCTCAACATCCCAAAAACACTATTATTACAGTAAGGCATGGATGTGATAATCTGGCATGGGTGTGATACTCTGCAGCAGGGACTGTAGCAGTTGTCAGGATGAAAGAAAAAAATGGATTGGGCAAAATACTGTCAAATTTATGAGGAAAATCTGCTGCCCTCTGCCAGAAAGTTGTCAATGGGGGAAAAAGGTTGAACTTCCAGCATGACAATGACTCAAAGCACACAGCAAAAATGATCACATAGTGATTGAAGGAGAAAAAGATGAATGTCCTTGCATGGCCTAGTAAGTGCTCAGACTTAAACCCCATTGGAAATCTGTGGAAGACTGCAGTCCACGAACGGTCACCATCAAATTGAACTGAACTTGATCAGTTCTGCAAAGAAGAGTGGGCAAATAATGCAAAGTTTAGCTGTGCAAAGTCAGTAGAGGCCTATCCCAACAGACTAAAGGATGGAATTTAAAGCAAAAGGTGGTTCAACAAATACTGACACAAGGGGGGTGATCCTTTTTCTAACTCTGATTTTGTGTTTTTGTTTTTTTCCGCGGTGTTATATCTTTCACTTGGGTCTTATAAGTTGAACATACAAGTACAGCTGGATGAAACAAAAACCGTTTGTCTTCATTTCAGGCTGCAAAGCAACAAAATGTGATTATTTTAAAAGGGGTGATTCTTTTCTATACCGACTGTATACTCCCAAGATTAGTGTGATGCCTCCATCTCCTGTTTTTTTTCTTTCTGGGGGCTGCCATTTTGCTGAAGCCCAGAGTCCCTGTGTAGCAGTAAGTCTTTGAGCTTTCAGCAGATCAGCCTCTAGTGCCAAAAAGAAGCAACTGAGCATGTGTAGAGCAGGGTGAGACCGTGTATTACTGGATTTTAAACGGTATAGGAACTTATTTTTAATGTTTTACAAAGTTATACCTGCAAAAGGGCCAAGCCTGAAGTGATCTCAGGACTTTTCTGAGTAAACTTCCATTTAAGTTAAACAGGCATAGCGAAGGGAACAAATGGGTAACCTGATGATGAAACATGTTAGCTGTGTCATCACGCCTGTCGGCTCGAGCGCACTGTGCTTTACATGCTTGTCTCCTATACTGGTATTATAGATACCTTTTCTTAAATCTGATTTTTATCAAGCAGTATTACACAATATGGCATGTTTGTTCCTTTCCCTATGCTTGTTTAACTGAGGCTGGATTTATGGATCATTGTAAGCTTTCCTGTGGAATGGTGCAGATGCTGTACAGAGAGCTGTCATATTTACAACTACAAACACTTAAGACCACCTAAAACCTAGAGGTCATTCCCACTTAAAAAGCAGCCTGTGCACTTGGTGTAGGAACACTGAAGTGGTCACTGCATTGGAGTGCATTTATGTCATATTAACGTAATCTATTTGTTTCACTGAACATTTTTCTGTTATTTAGTTTGCAAGTCATATGTTTTAAAACCTTCACTAATGGTTTATATAGTGCTTTACTTTATGATCTATTTAATAGGATAGCACACCTACTTTCACTTGATATTATTTTTGTCTTGTATTCAGACTTTTAGTGCTACTTCCTTATAGCATTTAGACTTGACAAAGGGTGTGTTACACTGAAATGCATCATCTCTCTGCCGAAACACAGCAGTTGCCACAGGTCTGCAGAGCGGCCATAGACACCGCTGCTTGACAACTCTTCAAGTGGGTCCAGCGCACCAGCAATCAGATCTTAGCAGAAACAACCCCATGCTGTTAAATAAATGCTGGCATTCTTTATACCGTGGTTCCGTGGTTGCCATCTAGGCTGGAGAGGTGCTGCTTTCGTGTGAGTGTGATATTGCTTTAACATCCTTGGGGTTCCTACATCCTGGGACCCCTTGCCGCTGTACAAATTGGATGCATGTACTGGAGTTGTACCCCATTCAGACACTCTCTTCCTTAGAACAATACTGTCCTTGGGTTTGTTTTCAACCCCTCATAGTACATGGTACTCCTCAATATCTTTCCTGAGGAACTTTTTGACTTACAAAGTCAGCTGGAACTAGTCCTTGTCCCCTGCCAAAAAAAAAAAAAAAGAACCTGACCCGTCAGTGTTCTAAGAACTGTTACTCCTCTTAGAATTTTCTTCTGTATTCATCCTAGTGCCCTTTCCTGGCTTCCACATTGTAGGATGCCCAAACGCCTTTCCTGAAGAGGGTGCTTTTTGGACCCTTGTACTCCTCACCCTTCAGAAGGGCCTAACACCTGCAAGATTTGACAGGATAGGTCCTCTCCAGTGTCTTTTGGTAACCACCTGCAAATGCAGTCAACATTTTTCATATGTTACCTTCACTAAGAGTCTAGAACTTGTATGTCATTGTGCACTTGGCAACAGTCAGGGATTTTACCCCTACCTCCCTGTCAGATGTATGTAGGGTATTGGAAGAGGAACCATTTCTGAGTGGTTTCTTTTTCTGCTTTTGGCTCAGTTTTCAGCCCCTTTCTTGCTTTGGAGTAGGACACAGATTTATTGTCTCTCTGGATGAGGTAGTACCTGTTGTGACCCATCAGTCTTTAGGTGAGAACAGGCTCGTTTCTTCCCCACAGGCTTGAATCTGATTTTTGAGTGGGACTCTGTTGAATAACACATAGGCACTGCAGTAAATTCTACCCAAAATATGCTGACCTTGACTTTTGATCCCAATCTTGACCCTGACACTAACCCTGGAAAACCTTGATCTTATTTTTTTCTTTTTTTTAATTTATGTAATGGTTTGGCTTACACTTTGTGTACTTCTTCCTCTCCTGCAAGAAGAGAGAGACCATATATCCTTCCCTTCATTCAGAAGAGGTAACGCGGGAGGGCTCAGTGACTGATCACTGTGATAGCCAGTCAGAGGCTGTAAGTGATCTGCAACCGGCAGTCCCATGGCTTGTATGGCTTGGGCCTTCCTGTGTAGACCGGCTGGACTTTTGTTACAGGTCTGGTTTTGTCTAAGGTTTCCAATAGTGACCTGTTTCTCTTAAGGGTTGCACTAGGTTTTTTGGTTTTTTTTTACCATATGTTGAGAGTCTTTCTTAAAGCGGTAGTAAACCGCAGACAAAAAAAGTCCCTGCAAGGTCATGTCATTGTGCTAGTATTCATTGCTTACTCACACATTATGGAAAACTTGCCTTAAAACGAAGCCCTCCTGCCACCGCTGTAGAGGATAACATCCTCACCCGTCTTTCCAGGTTCGCAAGCTCTGGCATTCTGACAGACTGGGCCGTGATGACATCACTCCCATTTTAACAGAAATAAAATATTTATCTAGCAGGCTAAAAAAAAAAAAAACTAATTTCCTCAGTCCTTTGCAAAATAAGGTGGTGGCTTGAATAATTGAGAATTGGGATAGGAGTGTTTCTATTGCATCATGGAATGTACCCCAAACAAAAGTTGTCAGTTTTGGCTAATGCTGAATATGATGATATCTTAATTACAATGGGAAACCCCAATTATAGCACTTTTCCTTGTAATTATGTATTTTGCAAGTACAGGTATATTTTAAATCTGATTAAATGGGCAACAGCCAGTAAAGCATTTTTTTTTTTTTTGCCAGTTATACATAATACCTTTTAATATTGGTGGCATCACATCCAACACTAAGTTGGTAAACAAGCTTCGTACTACTACTACTACTGCAGTGTTACTTCTGTACATGGTCAAATACCTCCCCAGAAATAAATCCTTGGCTGTTTGCTTTATCTTGGTACACATCAGCATTTCTACAAGCGAACAGTTCTCCATGTCTTCATTAATTCTCCTCTCTTCTAAACAGTTATTAAAAGCTTGGCTCCAGACCGGACCAGACTTCCTGGATGCCTTTAGCTTAGTGTATCCGTTAAGAGGCCTGCTTTTGCAGAGGGTTGACATGCTGAGACGAGTTGTACTAGTTCTACCTTTTTTTTTTTTTTTTTTTTACCTACCCTCAAATATTGGCCTCTTCTGGCTGTGACATGTTAGAATTTTATAAACATGGCAAAAAACATGCCCAATGCCCTGCCCATTAATGTTTTTCTCTGGGTCCTGTTTTCTTGCACAAAGCTTTTTTTTTTTCTTTCAGATTTTCAACAAGGTATATAGCCAAACCTTCTCATTTTACCTTCCTAATTCTGATACTAGTGTGCAAATATTCTTGTTAGGGGGATAAATACTTGGCATTGGCTATGAAAATCTAACAGACGTTTAGGGCCTGTTCACACATGCGCACGTGCATTAAAATGCATAAAAATAATCGATATGGATGTACATTGCCTTCCATTGACATTTATTTTTATGCACATTAAATTGCTCAGGTTACTTTCTCCTGACATCACATCCTATTCCTGCCTGTGGGTTGAGAGAGTGAGGGAAAAACGGACAGGGATGAACACATTTTAGTTTTGAGGAAGCATTGCAAATGGGTTGTCTAGAGTAACAGCCTTAACCACTTGCCCTCCAGAGGATTTACCCCCCTTCCTGATCAGGCTATTTTTTTTGCAATATGGCGCTGCGTTACTGTGACAATTGCGTGGTCATGCAACCCTGCACCCAAATAACTTGCGTCTTTTGTTTTCCCCCCCACAAAGAGCTTTCTTTCGGTGGTATTTGGTCACCTGAGTGTTTATTTTTTGCGCTATAAACAAAAAAGGCATTTTGAAAAAAAAATATTTTTTTGACTTTTTGCTATTAACTATATCCAGTAAAAAAAGTGAAACAAATTTCGTCATAAATTTAGGCCAAAATGTATTTACATGTCTTTGCTAAAAAAAAAAAAAAATCCCAGTACATGTAGATTAATTGATTTACATGAAAGTCATAGCGTTTACAAATTGCAGTATATATACTGGAATTCTTTTTACTAGTAATCGCGGCAATCAGTGACTAATAGCGGGACTGCGGCGGGCATTCTGACACTGGGGGGAACTGACTTGGTGTCACTGACATCCCCAGTGACACCAGTACAGTGATCAGTGCTAATAAAAAGCACTGATACTGCACTAATGGCTTTGGGCAGGAAGGGATTAACATGTGGAGTGATCAAAGGGTTAACTGTGTGCTGTGCAATGTTTTACTATGTGGGCTGTGTGCGTTTGGTTCACTGCTATGCAGATCCATACAAAGTGTGCAGGAGCTGATGGGAGAAATCTGTATTGTATTGTTTACATACATGTCTCTCCCCCTTTGGGTGCCGGTGGGAATTCACCAGCTGGGACCTGGTGATTGACAGCCAAGGCCACAAATGACGTCGTGGGTAGGGCACGTGCGCACCCCCTTCCCAAAACTTCTAAATCAAGTATATATACAAGATTTTGTGCAGCCGTGCCACCCTGTAGCAGTATTTCTGCTATAGGGCGGCACAGAAGCGGTTAATCATTGTGATTGCGCTAGCTGTATTGTGGAGGAATAGGTTTATCAGGAAATTGGGACAAGCCAAAAGGCGCTATTGAGTGCATCCATTGCTCACACAATGTGAGAGTAAAGGGAAATTTTGGATCTTATACCAGGATATACAATATCACTCATCTATTTCTACATCTTCTATTTCTTCTACTTTTTTTTTTTTTTTTTTTTATAGACTTGCATTAATGTACATTGTGTTGCGTTAAAATGCATACAGTGCTCAGCATAAATGAGTATACTGATTTGTCAGAAAAGCTATCCTTTCAGAATCTACATTTTTTCATGGGATACTATTCTACAAAATACAGTAAAACCTTGGATTTGGGAGCATAATTCGTTCCAGAAACATGTGTGTAATCCAAAGCACTCGTGTATCAAAGCAAATTCCGCCATAAGAAATAATGGAAACTCAGGTGATTCGTTCCACAACCATTTACTGTATACATTTAAAAAAAATATTACAGTAATACAAAATACTGTACAGTATAAAGTAAAAATAAAACAAATTAACACTTTACCGTTGAAAAGATGTGTGGCTGGTGTGAGGGAAATGAGAGGAGGATCTGTTGGCTCACTGCTGTCTGTTGGCTCACTGGAATCTTTTTCTTTTTGTGTGACTTTAACAAGGAACCTATCCAATGCCACTTGCTTTTGCCTCCTTTTGAGGATTTGGCGGAAATGTTACATCGCATTGTCGTTTAACAGATTTATCGTTGGCACTGCTACAGCCTTATTTGGGTGGTGCTTTTCTACAAAATTTTGCACCGTTTCCCCACATTTTGCACATCTCCCTAATCTCATTTGAAGTGAGGAATTCCTCTGCCTTTTTAGACTACCTCTCCTCCATAACCTCTTGCCGTTGCTCGCGATGCAGATCCATCAGTTTGTGGTCAGCTCCTGGCCATGTTCCTCCACCAGCTCTTGAATGTCGTCCTCATTCACCTCCAGTCCACGGTCTTCCCCAAAGACACAATTTCATCGACAACTGTTCCTGAGGAAAGTCTTCAAAGTCTCCAAGAGCACCATCACACCACAGTTTTTTCCAAGCAGAATTGAGGGCTCTCTTGGTGACCCCATCCCAGGCTTTATTGATCTTGAGGCAGTTCAGGATGTGGACTGATTTTTCCGAAACTCTCGGAGTGTAACATTCGTTCCTTCGGTCGTTTCGAAGCATAACAGAAATAGTGCTTTGGTGTAAAGCTTTTTAAAGTTGGAAATTACCTGCTGATCCATGGGCTGGAGTAGTGGAGTGGTGTTAGGGGGAAGGAACTTTACCTTAACTCCCTCCAGTAAGTCGACCTGGAGGATGAGCATTATCCATTACCAGCAGGACTTTGGTCCTAGAGTGAAGAAATACCTTTTTAGAAAATAATCTGCCACTCAAAGACTTCATTGATCCACTCAAACAAGATACGAGTGACCCAAGCCTTGCTGTTGGACCTCCACATAACGTTTAACTGACTCTTTGCACTTCTTGAAGGCTCGAGGATTCTCGAAATGATACATGAGCAGTAGCTTGATTTTTAAATCCCCATTTGCATTAGCACAAAACGAAGAGGGTGAGAGTCTTTCGTGGGCTTGTGACCAGGCATTGCATTCTCTTCTGCTGTAATGTAGGTCCTCTTTGGCATCTTTCCAAAAAATCCCCATCTCATTGCAGTTAACTTGCTGCGGCAGGTAACACTTGGAAACCATGAGCTTTTGGAACTTATCAGCGAACACCTCAGCTGCTTTAGCGTCCGAACTAGCAGCCTCTCCATGCCTCCCAACACTATGGATGCCACTTCTCCTCTTAAAGTTCTCAATCCATCCCCTGCTTGCCTTGAAGCCGCCTTTGTTTTCTGCCGATGTACGTGGCAGTTTACTTACAAGGTCGGCATACAAGGCCTTTGCCTTCTCGCAGATAATGTCTTTGGGCACAGTATCACCTGCTAGTTGCTTCTCGTTTTATCCAGAGGAGAAGCAACTTTTCTACATCTTCCAGAACACGTGGCCATTGCTTTGATACTCTCGTGACTCCTTTTTGCTGCATCTAGCCCCATTATTTCTTTAATATTGTGCAAATTGTCGACGTACACATGTTATACAATCTTGCGATGTCAGCCACTCGCATATCTCGTTCATGCTTTTCGATTTCCTTTTTAACTCCGCCATCATCATTTTCTTCTTACTGCCTTCCTTTTCTAGCTTTTTTTTTTTTTATTCTCCTTAATCGGGTCTATTGTTGCAGTACAGAGCTGAATGAGGCACACCGATGGAGACTGGGAGATGATTGCCCACAATCCTGCAGTGAGAGAGAACCATCGGCTCAGTTGTGACGTGACGCTTGGCGACTACTCGTATTGCAAGACCTCGTTTATCAAGTTAAAATTTATGAAAAAATGTTGCTAGTCTTGCAAAACATTCACGGACCAAGTTACTCGCAATCCTAGGTTTTACTGTACTCACAAATACAGGCTATTGATTGCAAACAAGAATTGTTTGCACTCACAAAGTGTTTTTCCTAACAAATTAATTCAAGACAAAATGTAACACACCCCGATGAGTCTTGGGAGCAAGGCTAAATTTTGGACAAAAAAAATAAACAAGAATTCAACTGCAGGTGAGTCTAATTAGTCATTAAATAGGTGTCCAACAGACAGTTGATTATAAAAGGGTGTTACTTAACAAAGAAAACCCCTTCCCAGTTTATGCTGTCAGCAATGGCAACACATGAAAGGAAAAATGTCACAAGGCCTAAGAAAGTAAGTAATTACATAAGAAAGGTGAAGGCTACAAGAAGATCAGCAAAGCTTTACTTATCAGTCAGAATACTGTAGCAAAAGTGATACAAAAATTTAACAAAGATACAACTGGAACCATCTCAGACATCCAGGCCATCCACAAACTTTAACACCTCGACAGAATCGTCTTCTGATGAGAAGGGTTAAAGACCATCACCATGCAAGTTCACTGCAGTTAGCTAAAGGAGCAGAAAGCCAAAGTGGGGTGATTTGTTTCCTGTGACACAAGGAATGGCATTTATGGGTGTCATCCATGAAGGAAGCCATTCCAAAAGCCCATGCACAAAAAAGACTACTATAACAATGTACTCCGCAGTGAGGAGATAAAGATAAATGTTTTTGGAACTGATGGCTTCAAAACTGGTGTCACAAAGGTGTACAAAGAAAAATGCATGGTGCCTACAGTGAAACATGATGGTGGCAGTGTCCTTCTATGGGGCTTCATGAGTGCTGCTGGTGTTGGGGCTCGGCATTTCATTGATGGTATCATGAATTCACAGATGTACTGCTCTATATTGAAAGAGAAGATGCTGCCATCACTCCACGCCCTTGGTTGTCATGCACTTTTCCAACATGACAATGATCCAAAACACACATCTAAGGCCACTGTTGCATTTCTGAAGAAGAGCAGGGTAAAGGTGATTCAGTGACCAAGCATGGCTCCTGATCTGACCCCAATCAAACAACTATGGAAAATTCTGAAGAGACAAGTTGAGCATCACTCTCCACCCAGCATTCAGGCTCCAAAAGAGGTCATTCTTGCAGAATGGAAAAAGATGTTGCAATATGTTGCCAACTTGTTCATTCCATGCCTAGAAGACTTGGTGCTCTCCTTACAAATCATGGAAGTCATACAAAATACCAGATGGAGTAGTTTTTCTTGTGGATGTATATAATTTTTGAATCAACTAATTTGAGTAAAACTGAAGATTTTGTAATAAGTTATAATAACCTTGCTTTCATGGAATGAGCTAAACAAATATTCCATAACACTCAGCTTTGTAAAAAAATTTTTTAAATTGTTCTTGTGTTCATTGAAATTGATTAAAATCTTACATTTCAAAAGAGGGTACTCCTTTATGCTGAGCACCGTACATGTAGCATTTTAACGCAATGCAGAGAACTGCACATGACACCAGCGCTGTGGTAGGAACAGAATACATAAACAATTTTTAGTTGTGTTGTTGCGGTCACCTGCATTCTTCTAGTGCGCTAAATCACAGGTCACTGCAGTATGTGTGAACAACGCCTCAATTTTGTAATCATTAGACGTAAAATTTATCTTGGTTCAGATCAGGCAGCAAGTGAATCAGTGACCCATTAATGCTATCCAGCAGCAGCTGGACTAAAGTCAGAAAGCATTCTTGGGGTGCCTTTTTAAAATCTTGCATTGTGTAATCTCTCTCCTCTGAGCACGCACACCACAATGAAAGGCCAGTAGGCGGGTTCCTCCTGAAGCCTGTGCTATGTAACTTTCTCTGTACTGAGTCACCAATCACTTTCAAGCTTGCTAGTGGGTTTTAAAGTCCACCTCTGTGAAATTCTATTGTTCCTTTTGGTATGAGACACTGTATCGCTACACAAAGCTGTTCCTAAGCCTTGAATTTGCTGCTGAAAGCGCTAAAATGCATCTGTGTTCTGTGCATACCTACCTTGTGTGCTGTGTAAAACATGTTATATTTTGGGGTTTAATATGTACCTTATCAGTTTCTGATGTCAAACCTTTGACAACATGTTGCAAAGAAAATGTCTGAAGGCAAGTATGTCGGAGGAAAAAACGCAGGCTTTTATTAAAACTACTATGTAGCCCAGAAATCATGAACTGTCAGCTTCATATTATAGACTACCTATAAATTGGCATAGATGTTTATTGCTGATTAAACCTAATGTAGCATTAAAGCAGAGTTCCGGCACCAGCTAACCCCCAAACACATACACAAAATTGAAAGTCCGTAGCTACAAATACTGTAGCTGCTGTCTTTTCAATATTAGGTCACTTACCTGTCCAGGGATCCAGCAGTGTCCCCACCCTAAGCTGACTCTTCATTCGGCTGTTGGGTGCTGATGCTGCCATCTTGACTGAGGGAAACGGGCAGTGAAGGCTTGCGGCCTCACAGCTGGTTTCCCACTGGGCATATGCGAAGCATGCTGTGCTTTGTGCATGGGCTGCAGTCCTCTGGGACCTGTCAAGTGTCCGGGGGGGGGGGGGGGGGGGCTGAACTTCAACTGTCAAAACCAGGTACCCCCTCCATCCCCCCAAAATGGGCCAAATGTGTCAACGGAGATGGGAGGAGGCAGATAAATGGAGGTTTCACTTTTGGGTGGAACTCTGCTTTAAAGCTGTTCTAATTTACAACATTTTTTTTTCTTAACGCATTCCCTACATAAAGTTAAAAATGTCCCTTTTTGTTATATCACCCTCTCACCCCCTTTGTACTTACCTTGATCCAGCAATCTGCAGCGGCGCTGATCTCTCTCTTCGCAGGACTCGGAGCAGCGGGAGCCATTGGCTCCTGCTACTATTAAATCCTGTGAGAAGGTAGCCTGGAGAAGGGGGGGGGGAAGGGGGGGCAGGGAGTGAGAGGTAAGGGCTGAGCCACTCTTTGTGTCTATAGACGTACACCGTCTGACATGATATCGAGCCCGCAGGTGCACCCCCATAGGAAGTGGCTTTCTTTGGCGGAGAAGAGAAGTAGCCTAGAATATTGGTGGAGGACCCCTGAAGAGTAGGTTCTCAGGGCTGCTCTGTGCAGTACCATAGCACAGAGCAAGCTAGTGTAGCTTGCTTGTTTTAGAAAAATAAAATCAGCTTCACGCTGCTTTTACTAGGGGAGAGAAGCATTTCTGTTTTGAACATAAACTTTGACACAGGTTCTTTATGGCAGTTGACCGGACATATGGGTCTTGCTTAAATCGCAAAATAGGTCTTCACTCCTTTAAAAATACTTGCATCTTGGCGATATCTTGCACAGTTGGATGCTGGTGGGTTTTTTTTTTTTTCCCCACCATGAAACCAGATCTTCTGTAACAAGTCTAATTTCTTGTCTTGAGTTTAAATGTATACATCACTAATTGTATGTCCTTATTTTACAGGATGCCAGGAAAGCATGTGCAGATGCCACTCTGGCTCAGGTAAACATTTCACCATACTTTCATTACTCTTATTTCATAGGAAGCCTTAAGCATTAGTTTAGTTGTATTAATTGGTTTTGCTTTTTTTTTCTTCTAGATCACAGCCAATATTGATCCAGTAGGTCGAATTCAGATGCGCACTAGACGTACCCTGAGGGGACACCTTGCTAAAATCTATGCTATGCACTGGGGCACAGATTCCAGGTGAATGTAGCTATAAAATGTCTGTACCTGCATGTGGTAGCAGCCATTGTTACTTGAAGCTATTACTCAACTATGTTTTCAAAAAGTTCTGAGATTCCATACACAGGAATTGCTACACAGGCATGCGAACAGGTCAGGAAAAGATAATATATTAATCATGAGGTACTTGGTGATACTAAAAGTTCCATTTTACCTGCTTAGGTTAAAGACTTACCTGATGCGCTTCCTCTGTTCATCCTTCTCGTCTGCTACTTCAGCCAGTCCCAACTGTTTCATGGTTTGGGGATGCAGGCGACCTACTCCCAGGCAGATGCCAGACCTGAGCACTGTCATTTAAGCAGGAGGATGTTAACCCTATGTAAGCTCCATGTTGGTGCTTACACAAGGATTGGGGACTGAGATATAATATAGTGGTTAGGAAAGTATCACATGTTGGATTTTTTCTAATAAGAGAACTGGTTGCTTTTAGTGGGTATCATAATAAAGTTGAGAAACCCTACACTGACAGGTATTGTGTCAGACCTGGGACCCCTGAACTAAAGACTAATACATAGGGCTTCAAATGCAGTTATTTGTCACAGTTGCATGCATATTTGCTCCAGAAAATGTATATTTACACCCAACAAATATATGAATACGCTTAGATATACGCATGCGTTGCCTTTGCCCTCCTGGTAGTAGGCAAAACAAGCAGCAGAGTTCACTCTAAGCTTTGCTATCTTCCTGCCACGTCGTTTGATATTTGTACACCCTGCATGATTGAAATAATTCTTGACTTTAGCTGGAATCTGAGCCCAGCGTTTGGGCAACACTTGATTGTATTATTTTAAATGGTTGGCTTTTCACTATTTACTGTGTTTAGCACATTGCAGCCATGTGAAAAGTTTGAGGAATGCAGCATTACATTTTTTTCTTTAAACCTAGAACAGCACATACTCTGCACACCAAGCAATTTTGTGGCAATGTGATGGCTTTCAGAAATTTCATTCACAATACTTTCCTAGTTTCCAAATAACCACAAATGAAAATATAGGGTGGAAGTCTGTAAAAACCATGTCCGTGTGACACAAAAGGGGTTTTAAGCCTTCCACCAGTTTTTAGCCTTTTGAAGGCTGATTGAAATTCTTGTATTCGATACAGACAGTCTTTAAGTAGCACAGTTGTTCTCTTAGTGACAACTTAATGCCTACATTTTAGAGATCGGTCGTTTGGTGTAGTGATCAGATTGCAGAACAGACAAGACAAGTAAAAAAAATACCTTTTGTGTCATATGGCCTAACACATTGAACTCTTTTTCCAGCTTGGTAACATGAGGCCAATATTTATTGCTTAGCTGCCTACTCTCCTCTAGAAGGTCCTTTTTGCTTTGTATAACACTTCATTTTGTCACCAGAATGATGGCAGAAAGCACGCCTATGTGTTAGATTTGTGGTACTATGAAAAACAGGGTCTAGCGTATTTTTAATTTATTTTGTGTGGTGCTCAACTGATGTTTTTCTGACTTTTTCTCTACAGGCTGCTAGTTAGTGCCTCCCAGGATGGCAAGCTTATCATCTGGGACAGCTATACCACAAACAAGGTGCGTGACACAAAGTGAATGGTGCAGTGTAACCAAGCTCTGATTTACAATATAGACATTGTGATAACTGTGACTTTTGATCTCCTGGTTAACTGTTTAGCACAGTTTGAAGTAAATGATGCTTCCATTTTTAGTTACTCAAGTGTTCCATTTGAGAATGCAAATATTGTTCTCTGTGCCTCCAAAGCATCAAATGTGTCCTGTACAATATTGAAGTCAAATTTGTTGGAACAGTATAGATCAGGGGTGGCGAACAAGTTAGACACAAAGAGACAAAATTTTAAACTGTGAAAGTCAGAGAGCCACACCACGCAGTGACCTGCCAAAACAGACAAACACTCACACAAAAACACATAATTAAAACCATATTATTCACCATAACACTTTCTTCCCCTTACAAAACACAGGGATGACCAGAGACTGCGGACAGCACAGGGATGACCAGAGACTGCGGACAGTACAGATGACTGCTGACCTTTGGGGAGGTGGGGAGCAGGTACCTGAATTTGACAGGTACCCGCTCTTCCGCAGAGTTTTTGTTTGATCTTACCTGTTCCTTGATCCAGCCGCGCGCTGTCTTCCCGGCTTCTGTAATGGCGCTCGGCATGACAGCCGGGTGCCCAGTGCGCATGAGCGAGAAGCACTTGCACTTTGTGATTGGTCCGGCGGCTTCTGGGATCTGTCATGTGTCCCAGGTACCGCCTTACCATTCACAAAAAGCACCGCTTCTTGCGCATGCGCACTTGGCACCCGGCTGTCATGCCCAATGCCCACACTACAGAAGCCGGAAGACAGCGCGCCGCTGGATAGAGGAACAGGTAAGATCAAAGAACAAAGAAGTAAGAGCGGGTACCTGTCAAATTCAGGTACCCGCTCCCCACCTCCCCAAAGGTCAGCAGTAAGAGGCAAAGAGCCGCGTTCGTTTTGGCCAGGAGCCGCGTGTTCGCCACCCCTGGTATAGATTATTCCTTACTTTTACAATCAGCTGTTTGACCTGATTTTTCTGCTTTATGGGATTTAGATTCCTGCAATGACTGATTTGTAGGCTGCCATAGCTAACGTAAAATTCCTAGTGACCTAGCTGTCCTTAGAGCCTGAGTGTTCATTGACCAAGAACAACTGGGTAGCTAGTCAAATAAGAAAGTATTTTTATATTAAGGACTCAGTCTTTAGATTAGCATAGCAACCAGATAAAAAAACAATGGAAGCCTATGCAACATCTTTGTACAGGTTTACCCAGCATTTCAGTGGTGTGAACCAGCTGGGAAGAGCAGATGTGTAGCAGGTTGCAGCAAACAAATCCTACTTCAGTCTAATGTATACAGATCAGTGGAATATACAGTGCATCCAAAAAGCATTCACAGCGCTTAACTTTTGCCACATTTTATGTTACAGCCTTTTTCCAAAATGCTTTAAATTCATTTTTTTTCCTTAACATTCTACAAACAATACCCCATAATGACAATGTGAAAGAAGTTTGTTTTCAAATCTTTGCAACTTACTAAAAATCTAAAACTAAAAAAAAAAAAACGTACATAAGTATTCACAGCCTTTGCTCAATACTTGGTTGAAGCCCCTTTAGCACTAATTACAGCCTCAAGTCGTTTGGATTATGATGCTACAAGCTTGACACACCTATTTTTGGGCAAGTTCTCCCATTCTTCTTTGCAGTACCTCTCAAGCTCCATTAGGTTGGATGGGGACCGTTTCAGATCTCTCCAGAGATGTTCATTCGGGTTCCAGTCTGGGCTCTGGCTGGGCCACTCCAGGAGATTCAGAGTTGTCCCGTAGACACTCCTTTATTTGGGCTGTGTACTTGGGGTCATTGTCCTGTTTGAAAGATGAACCATTGCCCCAGTCTAAGGTCCAGAGCACTCTGAAACAGGTTTTCATCAAGGATGTCTCTGTACATTGCTGCATTCATCTATCCTACGATCCTGACTAGTCTCCCAGTTCCTGCTGCTGAAAAACATCCCCACAGCATGATGCTGCCACCACCATGCTTCACTGTAGGGATGGTATTGGCCAGGTGTTAAGCGGTGCCTGGTTTCCTCTAGACATGATACTTGGCATTCAGGCCAAAGAGTTCAATCTGTGTTTCATCAGACCAGAGAGTTTTGTTTCTCATGGTCTGAGAGTCCCTCAGGTGCCTTTTGGCAAACTCTAGGCGGGCTGCCATTTGCATTTTGCTGAGGCGTGGCTTCCATCTGGCCATTCTACCATGCAGGCCTGATTGGCGGAGTGCTGCAGAGATGGTTGTTCTTCCGGAAGGTTTTCCTCTTTCCACAGAGAACTGCTGGAGCTCTTTCAGAGTGACCATTGGGTGCTTGGTTACCTCCCTGGCTAAGTCCCTTCTCCCTCGATTGCTCATTTTGGCTGGGCAGCCCGGTTTGGGTAGATTCCTGGTGGTTCCAAACGTCTTCCATTTACAGATGATGGAGGCCACCGTGCTCATTGGGACCTTCAATGCTGCAGTAATTTTTCTGTTCCCTTCCCCAGATCTGTGCCTTGATACAATCCTGTCTTGGAGGTCTACGGACAATTCCTTGGACTTCATGGCTTGGTTTGTGCTCTGACATGCACTGTTAACTGTGGGACCTTATATAGATAGGTTTATGCCTTTCCTAATAATGTCCAATCAACTGAATTTCCCACAGGTGGACTCCAATCAAGTTGTGGAAACATCTCAAGGATAATCAGTGGGAACAGGATGCACCAGAACTCAATTTTGAGTGTCATGGCAAAGGCTGTGAATACTTACAGTTGTGACCAAAATTATTCAACCCCCAATGCTGTAAAGGGGTTTAGGGACTATAGTGTACATTTGGAATTGTATTCAGAATCAAATCCTACAAGGACGTTGTAACTACCCAAATGCAACTAAAATGACATCAATTGTTTATGTAATACAGTAGTAAATGGTTCTTATGTGGTTTCTTCATTGCCACAATTATTCAACCCCTTAAAGACTACCACTCTGAAGAACAGAGGTTCATACAGGTGCTTTCCATCAGGTATTGAAAACACCTGTGGATGTCACCGAGCAGCAATCAAGCATAATAAGCACCAATTAGGCAGCTTTAAAATGACTGTGATACTCAGCTCCTTCTAGACATTTACTGGTGTGGTTACAAACATGGTGAAGGCAAGAGAATGGTCCAGGAAGACAAGAGAAGAGGTGATTTCTCTTCACAGGAAGGGCAATGGCTATAAGAAGATTGCAAAGATGTTAAACATACCAAGAGACACCTTAGGAAGCATCATTCGCAAATTCAAGGCAAAGGGCACTGTTGAAACGCTACCTGGTCGTGGCAGAAAGAAGATGCTGACTTCGACTGCTGTGCGCTACCTGAAGCGTAGAGTGGAGAGAAGTCCCCGTGTGACTGCTGAGGAACTGAGAAAAGATTTGTCAGATGTGGGTACAGAAGTTTCAGCCCAGACAATAAGACGCACACTGCGTAATGAAGGCCTCCGTGCCAGAACTCCCAGGCGTACCCCCTTGCTGTCTCCAAAGAATAAGAAGAGTCGACTGCAGTATGCCAAAAGCCATGTGGACAAACCACAAAAGTTGTGGGATAGTGTTCTGTGGACTGATGAAACAAAATTAGAACTGTTTGGGCCCATGGATCAACGCTATGTTTGGAGGAGGAAGAACAAGGCCTATGATGAAAAGAACACCTTGCCTACTGTGAAGCATGGTGGAGGGTCAATCATGCTTTGGGGCTGTTTTGCTTCTGCAGGTACAGGGAAGCTTCAGCGTGTGCAAGGTACCATGAATTCTCTTCAGTACCAGGAGATATTGGATGGAAACGTGATGCAGTCCGTCACACACCTGAGGCTTGGGAGACGTTGGACCTTTCAACAGGACAATGATCCCAAGCATACCTCCAAGTCCACTAGAGCATGGTTGCAGAGGAAAGGCTGGAACATTTTGGAGTGGCCATCGCAGTCACCAGACTTAAATCCGATTGAGAACCTCTGGTGGGACTTAAAGAAAGCAGTTGCAGTGCGCAAGCCTAAGAATGTGACTGAACTGGAGGCCTTTGCCCATGAAGAATGGGCGAAGATACCCGTAGATCGCTGCAAGACACTTGTGTCAAGCTATGCTTCACGTTTAAAAGCTGTTATAACTGTAAAAGGATGCTGTACTAAGTACTAAGATTGAATGTCACTTGGGGGTTGAATAAAACTGATAATGCTGTGAGCACAGAAAAGACATTTGTGGTTATTTCATTATAACTGTTATGTTATATTTGTCTGACCTACAAGTGCCTCTTTAATGTAAATGTAAGCAAGATGACTGAATGATCAAAAGCAATGTCAAACTGGCCAAAACACTCAATTTCAGTGGGGGTTGAATAATTTTGGTCACAACTGTATGTACATGTGTTGTTTTTTTGTTTTTTTTTTTTATTTATTTTTCATAAATTGCAAAGATTTCAAAACTAACTTTTTTCACATCATTATGGGGCATTGTTTGTAGAATGTTGAGGGAAAAACATGAATTTAATCCATTTTGGAATAAGGCTGTAACATAACAAAATGTGGCAAACGTTAAGTGTTGTGAATACTTTCTGGATGCATGGTATAATGTTCACTGGAAATTGCCTTGGTGAGCAAGCCTAAATGGCAAAAAAAAACTAGAATTTGTGTTTTTTTTTTTTTTACCAGCTTGTTTTGTTTAATGTTAGAGTATCTTTCTGAATAGTTGCTCTAATATATGATACTCAAACACCTGCTGAGAGGATGCTGTGAAGAACATCAAAGGATGTTCCTGAGATTTTTATGTCTTACAAGCCTTTATTTGGGCACAGCTGGGCTAAACCAAAGCTATTCAGACTTTATTAAGAAAACTTAAAAAAAATAGATTTCAGAGCAGTTAGTTTTTTCTCGTTTCCGGCAGTGGAAAAGTAGTCTGAAATATGATTATTCCAAATTATTCCTCTGCTTTTCTCCGTATTTCATAAATCGCCCCCAAAAATGTATTAATGGCTTAATGGCCACTAAGGTGCTTTTGCAGAGCAGAACACTCATCTGTTGTGGTTTTGTGAGTATTAAAGTGGATCTACACTGGATCTGCGCACCAAAAACACAATTTGATTCATTTTTAGTATTCCAAGCAAACTCCCCCAACCATCAAGTCTCCATGCTTTATTTTGCTGAGAAGTCATTTTGAAAAACACCTGCTAGCATTTCTGGTTGTGGCCATCTTGAGTATTGGAATATGATTCATATAGCATTTACTTCCTGAAATCCATCTGGCCTTAGCTCAGACATGAAGACAAGAGGATGTGCTTAGCTAAGAAAGCCCTTTCTCCCCCTCCTGAAATTTTTGGGATGTATGGCATTTGCCAAAACTTGGAAACTAGGAAGTAACCAAAGAAATGTAAAAAAAAAAAAAAAGTTTAAAACCAGCAAATATAATATACCTTCCTATCTATTTACTAATGCTACCAGCATAAGGATGAAAAATAGGCAATATTAATTGAGAGAGTGAAGTTTCACTTTTATTTATATTGCAAGGCATACAGACACTTCTATATTGCGGGCTAAATTTGGTGTTATAGTCCAAAGTCCATATGAACAAAGTTCATGAAGGGCAGGCATCTTGTGGTATTCTATGAGTACACTAGCCATGCTCAGATTAGTTTGGATATATCTAAGGCAATCTAGATAAATTTGTTAAATTATAAAAATGCCTTGTCCACCTGAGGAATTTCCATGTATTCCTCAGCTGAGGCCCTTACAGCAGAGCTAAACTTAAGAACAATATGAATCCATTAGCTCTTTGACCAATGCATTTAGGTCTCATGCACACTGGGCTTTTTTTTTCTTCAGCCCCTAAAAGCACCTGTTAGCCTCTCAGTAGCTCAACCAACCTTGCCCCCCCCCCCCCCCCCCCCCCCCCCAGATTTCCTGCTTTTGTATTTAAATTATAGATTCATTTGGAATGTTGGTGAGTTGCTGTTGGAAGGGAGCAGCAGGGTTCGCTGTGCTGCTGAGAGAATTACTTGAAAGACAATAGTATTCTAAGGATAATCCTACACACTACAGTCTGTCCAACCTTTTTACAATTATCTTTAGATTTAACAAAGCTGTGATTTGAGGGCCTACCTAAAATATCCAATCCATTTGTATTCGGTCCAGCAGGTCCTTCAACTATATAGTAGGTGGATCCAAAGTAGATTAGCTAATTGAGCTTATGTCTACAGTGCCATTACAAAGTATTCATACCCCTTGAAATTTTTCGCATTTTGTCGTGTTACAACCAAAAACATAAATGTATTTTTTGGGGATTTTATGTGATAGACCAACACAAAGTGGCACATAATTGGGAAGTGGAAGGAAAATGATAGATGGTTTTAAAATATTTTTTACAAATAATTGTAAAGTGTGGCATGCATTTGTATTCAGCCCCCCTGAGTCAGTACTTTGTAGAATCACCTTTTGCTGCAATTAAAGCTGCAAGTCTTTTTGGGGATGTCTCTACCAGCTTTGCACATCTAGAGTGAAATTTTTGCCCATTCTTCTTTGCAAAATAGCTCAAGCTCTGTCAGATTGGATGGAGAGGGTCTGTGAACAGGAATTTTCAAGTCCTGCCACAGATTATCAATTAGATTTAGGTTTGAATTTTGACTGGGCCATTTTTAACACATGAATATGCTTTGATCTAAACCATTCCACTGTAGCTCTGGCTGTATGTTCAGGGCCGTTCTGCTTTAAGGTGAACCTCCACCCCAGTCTCAAGTCTTTTGCGACTGACAGGTTTTCTTCTAAGATTGCCCTGTATTTGGCACCATCCATCTTCCCATCAACTGACCATCTTCCCTGTCCCTGCTGAAGAAAAGCATCCCCACAACATGATGCTGCCACCACCATGTTTCACGATGGGGATGGTTGTTCAGGGTGATGTGAAGTGTTAGTTTTCTGCCACACATAACGTTTTGCTTTTAGGCCAAAAAGTTCAATTTTGGTCTCATCTGACCAGAAAACCTTCCGCATATTTGTTGAGTCCCCCATATGGCTTCTTGCAAACAGGACGACTTATAGCTTTCTTTCAACAATGGCTTTCTTCTTGCCACTCTTCTATAAAGATCAGATTTATGGGGGGCACGACTAATAGTTGTCCTGTGGACAGATTCTCCTGAGCTTTGGATCTCTGCAGCACCTCCAGAGTTACCATGGGCCTCTTTGCTGCTTCTTTGATTAATGCTCTCCTTGCCTGGCCTGTCAGTTTAGTGGATGGCCATGCCTTGGTAGGTTTGCAGTTGTGCCATACTCTTTCCATTTTTGGATGATGGATTGAACAGTGCTTCACGAGATGTTCAAAGCGTAGGATATTTTTTTATAATCTAACCGTGATTTAAACTTCTCCAAAACTTTGTCCCTGACCGGTCTGGAGTGTTCCTTGGCCTTCATGATGCTTTTTGTTCACTAATGTTCTCTAACCTCTGAGTGCTTCACAGAACAGTTATATTTATATTGAGATTACATTACACACAAATGGACTCTATCTACTAATTAGGTGACTTCTGATGGCAAATGTTTCCACTAGATTTTAGTTAGGGGTATCAGAGTAAAGGAGGCTGAATACAAATGCATGTTACACTTTTCAGATATTTATTTGTAAAAATTTTGAAAACCATTTATCATTTTCCTTCCACTTCAGAATAGTGTGCCAGTTTGTGTTAGTCTGTCACATAAAATACGTTTTGTTTCTGATTGTAACTTGACAAAATGTGGAAAATATCAAGGTATATAAATACTTTTTCAAGGTACTGTATATATCAGCTATCCAGATCAGCTTTTCCTTAGCATAGATTTGGAATCTGTTCCCAGATTCTGTTGAAATGTGACCCTTGGGCACTGGGCTCAGCATTGTGGTGCCTTTTAGGTGTGATGTGGTCTCTGAAGACTCATTAGTAAGGTCAATTAGGCTGAAGCACTAGGTGCTACCTCTTTGTTTACACCTTGGAGAGCTTGGTAATTTTTCTGCTACCGCCGGGACCCGGTGATTGACATCTGTAGCCGTCAATAGCGGCACGCTCACCCCTACCCGGAAATGCAAAATTGCGTATATATGGGCTTTTGCGCAGCCCTGCCTCCCTGTAGCAGTGGTTCTGCTATAGGGTGGTCGGGAAACATAGTTACCTGGTTGCCTGCAGCCACCATTTACCCTCATTAGCACTTGCTGGTTTTAAAAGTACCACTGGTTTTCCCTCACATTGGGGAGTCAAGGCAGAGTCCTCCCCTCCTCAGCCACCACAACCAGCCCCCCCCCCCATACCATCCCATGATATGTCCAAACACAATCTGCAGGAGACACTCATTGTCCGAAGGCACTGTCCCCTAGAGTCTCCGTTCCTCCAGCGACCATTCCGCTGGGTACACAAGTGCTGAAAATCAGCCAAAAACTGTTGGTTCAGCAGGAACTGGCCGGCTTTTGGCCTGTGTGTACAGCTCCTTGTCTGATAGAAGCCAGTCTCACAACTGGCTTCTGTCGTATGGACATACTGGAAAACCAGTGTGGAAGATCAGTGTGTCCTGGTGTGTCAGAACACATTCGCTTAAAATCGGATTTGTTAGTATGACGATCTGTACGTTTTTGTGGTTTTTCTTTTTGTTTTGTTTTTTTTTCGTGCAGCCTGCTGGGTTGAATGAAAAAAAAAAAAGCTTTCTGTGTGTGCCCAGCATTAAAGTAGGCTGAACTTTTGGCCTCTGTTACTATTTAACAAGACCTAGCAGCCAATTTTTGAAGCCACTGTTTTGGAAGCACAGCAGTCTCCTTCCTTTTGCCTTGTGTTCAAGGGCTTGTCAGACCTTTTATTGGTGCACTGTTCAGGCATACTTCAAAGGATCAACATGGTATTCCAGGCCTTAGGTCTTTTTGGACCCCTAAAACTGCACGGACCTTTTCACTGCACTATTTGATTCCTTTCTCTATACAGAATGGAAAGCAAAAGGGAGGGTCCCGAGCCCCACTTGAGAGGGTGGCTGAGCTTTTCACCTTTTGAGAGAGAATTTGTAAAATTGTGTTCTTTTCCCACAATTGAAAACGCCAGTGATCCACCTTTAGCAGGAAGACCACTAGACTGGCTGAGGGAATACTCACCTTTTTGGAATTTTAATAGTGATTTAAATTTGTCAATGTCTAGGATTTCCTCAAACTACTCTACTGGTGGAGTAGGTTCCCAGATTCATAGAGAAGATGAAACGCATGTTTGGGGAACTGTACCTCAGTTGTGATGGCTTATCACAAGTATCTACAGTTGTGCTTCCAAGTTTCCTTGGAGAATTGGTAATATACAGTATGTACCATTTTTTTAAGAAAACCTGAGTGAGCAGGCAAAACAAGTTTCTTTTAATAAAACATTGTAACAAGTAAACAAAAGAAATGACCCATGTTCAAAAGTCTGCATACCCTTAGTTCTTAGTACTGTGTATTGCCTCCCTTTTAGCATCAGTAACAGCGTGCAGTCTTTTGTAATAGTTGTCTGAGGCCCTGAATTCTGCTGGTGGTATAGCTACCCATTCGTCTTGGCAAAATGCATCCAAGTCTTTGGTAGTCTTGCATGAACCACACGTTTGAGATCTACCCAGCGTGGCTCAATGATATTAAGGTCAGAAGACTGTGATGGCCACTCCAGAATCTTCACCTTTCTCTGCTGTAATCACTGAAGGGTCAACTTAGCCTTGTGCTTGGTTACTAGACATGCTGTAGACATCGGGTCACCAGAGATCTTAATTATTATGGATAAGTATCATAGCAAAGTAGGCTTGGGTTCTATCCAATTGCTTTCTTGAGAAATATGCACTGTATTTCCAAAAGTATTGGGACCCCTCTCCAAATGATTGGATACAGGTGTTCCAATCACCTCCATGGCCACAGGTGTATAATATCAAGCACATAGGCATGCAGACTACTTCTACAAACATTTGTGAAAGAATGGGTCGATCTCAGGAGCTCAGCTAATTCAAGCGTGGTACCGTGCTAGGTTGTCACCTGTGCAATAAGTCCATCCGTGATATTTCCTTGCTACTAAATATTCCAGTCAGCTGTTAGTGGTATTATTACAAAGTGTAATCAATTGGGAAGCAACTGGGAACAACAGCAACTCATCCATGAAGTGGTAGGCCACGTAAAATGATAGAGCGGGGTCAGCAAGTGCCGAAGCACACCGTTCACAGAAGTTCCGTTCCATTCAGCGGTGCACAGGGGAGACATGCAGGTTTTTAAATTAAAGTTACACCCAAGCTTATTTAATTTCCACACCCCTGTTTGTAGGTGGAAAACCTGCGCTACGTTCAAAGTTTTGACTCTTAGCCTTTATGGACATTACTTGTTCAGTGTTGACTTTGACACCATGATTAGCAACCCCATGTGTGGCCAGTGCGTGCTTCTACCTCAGTGCTAAAGTTTCGGCGTTGGAGGAAATTCATCCCTCTCACCTATTACTTTTAATGTTATTACTTGCTCTTACTCCAGTTCAGCCCATAGGGCTTGAAGCCACAGTTTGGTTATCCCCTCTGAAATGCTGTCTGCATGAAGGTGCACATCCATTTCTATATGTGAAGGATTCATAGTGCATCAGAACAGGTCCTAGCGTAATTCACCTTCAGGCTACTGAGTACAGAGGATATCTCCTTTTAAGCCACGTGCCAACCCTTTGCTCCTGGCTCATCTTTCAGTTCTCACTCTATCTTGTGCTATTGCATAGAACAAAGCATCTCTACCTGCCTCCATTACTCATCCTGGGACCCCTTGTCTAAATGTGGATACAGGCGTTGGATCTTTTCACTCCCTTCCTCTGAACGATACCCTGTACGTGGGTTCTGTACACACTCTTGTGGTGCATGGTACCCCTGGTTGACCGGGACCAGCCTTGGCTGTCCCTAGTCAAAACTGCGACCTGGCCTCTCCACATCCTATGAAGAGATCTGCTACTTGCACCCCAATTGATTGGGTGACTGAAGAGTCAGCTTTTGGGCCCCTGAACTCCATCTTTCTGAAGTGCTCAGCACTTGCTGGTTTTGGCCTCATAGGGCTTTGTAATTGTCTGGCATTGTTAGCTACCCCCCATCAGAAAGCTGTTCTAATACTTGCTAAAAAGGTCTATACCCTATATGCCTTTAGCGCTTGTGTCAACAGTCTTCCCCATTCCCCAAGCGGTGGGGGAACCCCCTTTCAGGGGGCTTTGCAGTCTGGCTATCCTTAACCGGTAGTCTCCGTATCAAGGGGGAAAGGTTTGTGCACCTGGGTGCTCTTCATCTTCTATATTGCAGGCAGAAACTATAAATGGAAGGCTGTGACTTAATGGCCTGTCAGTACATCACTGAGGATAATAGGGGTATATCTGGAGGATTTTGAGACTTTGGGCATAGTTCCTGCTTCTGTGCTTCAGCAGCCTTGTGAGGAAAGTCCCACTGAGACCTTACTTTGCCCACAATTGAATGTGCTTAGCAGTGATAAGTTCCCTGCTCCTCGCTCCACAGCTGCAGAGGCTTTGCTTGGTCAGGGTGGACCTGAAACTTCTTAGACCTATTTTCTGTGCTCAAGGTTTTGCTGGTTCCACGGAGTTCTGTCAGACTTTAGAAATACCTCCAGGTGCTATGTGGATGGGTGCACATAATCTGGAGTGCCACCAATATGGGCATGTGTTATACTTACCTCTCCGCCGACATCGGTGCATTCATTGGGTGCATCTGTGGACTGTGCCGGAGAGGTAATCTTGTCCTTGTCATTACCTCCCAGCAGCCACCCACCATTGTTTTACATACTCATCTCCCACAGCGCCAGTACAGTGAAAGGCACCAAGGGCATTGTTGCCCAGAAGTAATGTGCTGGGTGGGGCAGGTGTCAGCACAGCTGCAGAATGTAAATAAAGATTGACAGTCACAACATCCGGACCCAGGACTCCAAGGAAGACATGTGACTTGCGTGCCTGACACTAATGAATATTAAATATTTAATATTGTATAATGAATACTCCACTTGATGTACTAATGACATAATTAGATTATGCAAAGGTGCAGACCTATTTAACTGTGGGTTGAGCTGGGATTCGGGAAGACTGGCTTCAGCTCAATCATACGACTGCCCACTGTTCTTTTGAATGATGAACTTGTAAAAATCACTGAGCAAACTTCACTGAGGCAGTGATGGGACTAGTCACCCTGCTGAGAGATTTTGCCTTGAATGAGCCTTTAATGCGTAGTCCATACACCTGCACACTTTATATTGGAGGAATGCCTAAATAGCTACTGATGTCATGTGTAGCCTTCTGGCAGGATTCAAAGCAGCCTGGCTTTAATCAGCCATTCCAGCAGCATAGCTCCTGTGATTAATGGCTGAGGGATACAGGAAGCAAAGGGCGCTGTAAAGTAAACCTGCAGTTATGTAAACTCCAGTGTTAAAGGTTAAATGTGTGCTTTGTCTGCTGTGAGAACAGAGTTCATACACCTGAGTTACCCAACTCAACCAAAGTGTGCCCTTTTTGCCAGGACTAGGCTGCCCATCTTGGGGATAAAACCTTGTTTGTAAGAATGTGGATTAAATGATCTGTAAAGTGCTTTTCATCAGTGTTTGTTCACATTATACAGACTGATAAAGAGTTTGCTGCAGAAAATGGATCCTGCTGTAATCTGAAGCCTGTACTACAGCAGCTCTAATGTGGTATTTCTAGATGAACAACTTTTCTCTCCTTCCTGGCATCGGTGATTGGGTTACTTGATGTAACAGAGTTCCTGACTTTTTATTTGTGGTTTGCATCTTTTTCCTGCATCAATCGACACATTCTAGCTTTTAAGAGCTGTCCTGGGCTTGAAGTACTTAGCTTGGATCTCATGTTTACAGTTCTTCTATAGGACCATTAAGGTTATAGTAAGGTGGTTCAATCAAAAGTCCTCCCCTAGAAATCTGAACAGCAGTGATAAACGTTTTTGCACAAGGTTCAAGCCGTAAAAGAATTACTTCCTTTTTAAAGAGCATCTAAACAAAGTTGACAAATGTATTAAAATACGTTCCAGTGCTCAGCCTTGCTAGCTAGTAAAGGGATCTATTAGGTCTTTTAACTAAAAAGAACAAATATGGTATGTCTGCATTGTTCAGTACAGCTCTATTATTTGAAAGCACAGGCAGTCGAACACACATATAGCAATAAATGTTGACTTCTGGAAGAATCTATGTCCTCATTGCAGTGTATCCTCACAAAAAATGCAAACTTCAGCCTGCTTGCAGAAAATGGTGAGCCTAAAGGTTCCCCTTTCCGATTTTGAGTTATCTGAATGAGTGTCAATGAAAACAGAGATAAAATGGCAATGGTGTCCTGTGCTTACATGCAGAAACAAATCCAGTAATGATACAAAATGTTCAGTAAACAAAATGTGAGCAGAAACAAAGTGTCTACTTCAGTCTTTCATTGCTCTCTTCTTTGAACAAATAGTAGTAGTATAAATAGTATTGCAACAAAAAACTTTCTACCCTGTGACAAATGTCATCCTGTGCACTGCCCCAGAACAATCCAGTGATCCCTTTCACCACAATAATCAGGTCCGCCCTCGCCAGACTAAAATGCCTTTCTTTCTCAAGAAAAGGCGCTCAAGCTGGTCTCACAAAGAATTTTACTTTCAGTATGGACAGTTGCTTGGGACTCGACTGCAGGGTCTTTCCTCTATAGGGTTCAGGGATGTGCATTTCCTATTGCCGGATGCCTGGGACATGCAGTGCCGGGCAAGAAATTGTTTTGTTTTTTACATTTAGCCCTGCTGTGAGCAAACTTGACTCTAACTTTTACAAACGCCACTTTCCAGTTCCGATTGGTCCACAGTCAGAAAAAAAAAAACCAAGTGGCACTGAGTGACATGTAGAAGTTACGTTGGGGGGCGCAAGGTTCTTGGAGAGAAGGCTGAGAGTTGAGGACGTATCTGTATGTGAGTGTGTACAGTGCACACGGAACCTGACACTGGTGCACGGCTGTACTGGACTCTGGAAAGGGAGACCCCTGACCCACTTAGCTCATACTGGAAGCAGTTGTACACTGTATGACTGCTACTCTGTACTTCCTGGGTGTGAGGAAAGGGAGACTTCCTGCCCCCTCTCATATATGGGAGTACTTCAATAGTTCTCAGCCACTTGGCTATGGTCCATTGCTGGGCTGCAGCCTCTCTCCTCCCTGACCTCCAGCAACCTTCAGATCCCCTAACCTACCTCAGTACCACCCAACCTCCCATATTGGTCCCCAGTGCCCCTGAGAGCCCTCAGCCCCCAAGCTCACTCCCTGCAGTGCACTCCAGTCTACCACAGTGCCCCATTTAGAGACCCCATCACCCACAGTTGTCCCCAGCTCCCTACAGAGCCACCATTTCTGCTGCGGAGTCTCCAAATCCTCTTCAGAACCCCATCCACCCACAGTGCCATCATGTTCCCTCCAGAGCCTTCTAGCATTTTACCCCATCCCCCAAAGAGCCACCTAGTCTGCTTTAGAGTCCCCAAACCCTCTTCAGAACCACCATTCCCCACAGTGACACCTAGCCCCCTCCAGAGCCTTCTGCGGTTCCGAACGAGACAGGCAGCAGGGTTTAGAGCCGACGGTCGGCTCTCTTGTAAAAGTAATCCAAATCCTATCTAACCTATCCTTTTACAAGCAGCAGGAGGATGGGGTGCCCCCTGTCCCATCCCCTTCCACCTCTGTCCCATACCTCCAAGACACCCGATTGCTTCCGCTACCTGATCATAGAGGTTGACCAAGATGAGAAACAGGAAGTGATGCGCATACATCACTTCTGGTTTCCTGAATGTAAATGGTGCAATATTTAAAAAAGGAAAGCATTTGATCACACAGATCTTGGTGTGATCAAATGCTTTTTAAGGCCAAGGAGAGATCTGGGGTCTAATAGACCCCAGATATCCCCATAAAGAGTACCTGTCACATGTCTGTTGCTGTCATAGGAAATGTTTACTTTCCTTGTGACAGCAATAAAAGTGAAAAAAATAACATATATATATTAAATGTTTTAAAAACCTTTTTAAAGCACCCCCGTCCCCCAGTGATTCCCACATATGTGAGGTATCACCACAAACGTCAGATCATGGGCAGTAATTCTAGCACCAGACCTCTGTAAATCTAAAGGGGTAACCTGTAAATATTTTTTAAAGCATCACCTATGGATAGTAAATTTTACGGGGTTTGCCATTGCACAGGCGTGCGCAATATTAAAGTGACATGTTTTGTATATTTACTCGACATACCATCTTTTATATTTTAACAAAAATTAGATTATGCATGATTTTTGCAATTAAATGCAAAATTGTGCGCAAATACCGTGTGACATAAAAAATTGCAACACCCACCAATTTATTCTCTAGGGCCTCTGCTTTAAAAATTGTTTGAGGGTACTAAGAAATGTTCTAGCAAAATAATAAAACTAAAATTTAAGTCACCGTAAAGCCCCTTTCATTTTTAAAAGCCCCAGACCTTCCTAAAAGCACCCCTGCTTAATAAACAGCCCTTCATATTTTCCATCCTGGCAAAACATTTTTTTTTTTCTCTCATCAGGACAAGTAGATTGTCATGAGGGACACGTAGAGTTGGACCCCAATTTATTCCTTTGGACAAGTAGTTGTTTTTAGAAATTTTCTACACTCCTGGGTTAAAACCAGACTCAAGCTGTTTCTCAAGGATTTTTTTTCTTAGTCTATGTAGATGGCTGTTCCTGACTCCAAAGGAGGACAATTCTCCTACAGAAGGAAATTCTTATAAAGTCCTTTATTAAAACTATTATACTCACAAGTAACAAGTGAATAAAAGCAGGTATGAAGACATAAATTCATTCAGGCCCCCCAGTAAACGTAAAGCGCTGTGTACACTTTAGACTTTTTATTTTATTTGCGGCGTTAATTACAATGCAAGCGTATTGCCATCCACACTCTTCAAAAATTGGGTTTGGAGGTATTGGAGTATCTTGCATATAGTCCAGATCTTTCTTGCTCGCATTCCCATCTTTTGGTTCACCTAAAAATGAGGTTGTCATTTTCCACAGACCAGCATGCTGTAGAAGCGATACCTACATGGCTGAGGACAAAGGAAAAAAACTTTTTTTTTTTATATAGAGGGTATATACAACTTTGAGGAACGCATTGAAAAAGGGGCTATGTTGAAAAATGACTTAATTACATGTTCTGTACTGTTTAAAAAAAATATAGAAATAGAGTGTAAATAATTGACTTCCATATTTATTTCAGTACAACTTTGGTTGGTTGTGTCTGCCATTTTAGGCAAAAATATAAGATGACTTCTTGGTATCCTCTGGGATTACTACATGTAACCAGAGTGAAAGGAAGTCAGCTGTGACTATCTTCTAGTCTTCTAATCCTCCAAAGCATGCTTTATTCATAAAATGAGATCAAACATCTGTAATGTAAAATGTATATGTTGGCCCTTTAAAGATAGTAGGTGGAGACTTGCAAATCATCCTTTTATGCCCATGTGGCTTACTGTGCATCCAGAACTACCGGCTTGTAGCACAGATACATTCTAAATATAGCATCCTTTATCTATTCTGCAATTTATTCACTTGTCTAATGCTGACACATTTTGCAATGTTGAACCTGTGATATCCACTGCTGCCCCTAATAAGCTTATCTTATATTCGTTCCAGAGTCGAAACACCCATTCATAGTTGGGAAGACTATTAACTGAACTCTGTTACAATATGCTAGGAAATCTGAACACCTAGGGAAAATCCAAACAGAATTTGCAAAAAGGATTCCTAGCGGGAGATCATTCCCAACCCCTATCTGTGCAAACCACCAGGCCTGAAAGCATAGTGTTTGAGCCGTGCCCTATGACCTTGTGTGCCTTTTATAAACTTCATCAGCTGGTTCTAATTCTTAAAGTGAACCTGTTTGTAATTTTTACAAGGCTGTATGATAGTTTTGCACATGTAACCATATATAGCGTCAGAATTGTGCTTTAAAAACTAGCCTTTAATTAAAAAGCAATCCTTAAAGTGTTACTAAACTCACTACAGTAAAATCAATCTGTATATGCAGTAAAGTATGCTTGTTATACTGTCACTGTGGAACCTAAGGGGTTAATCCTCCACATTGTGTAAAAAAATGTTTCCGGTCTTTTCTGATCCTCCCCTTCTGCTGTCCCCTGTCTATCTGCTGATAGAACAGAGCCTTGGGGGCAAGATGCACATGCTCAATTTGGTATGTAGGGTGCTTAGTAAGGTTTTTTTTTCTTGGGAGGGTGCATGTGATCAGCACGGGGCCAATCAATGCTGTCCAGACTGAGGGTCAGGGGTTATGCAGAATCATAGGACGATCAGCAGAGAATGGAAACTCCTTCTAAAAGTTTTAACCAGTGTTCTGCTGGACACTGGTAGAAGCCACAAGACTGCTCTAACTGCTGATGAGAAAAGGTATTTAGCAGTTTATATTTACTAAAATAATTGCATTTCCATGTTCTTTGTACTGTGGGAGACCAGATATAGTGAATGCAGGGTCCTGGGTTTAGGAACACTTTAACCATTTCCCACCCAGGCCAATTCTGACATTTCTCTCCTATAAGTAAATATCATTTTCTTTTGCTAGTAAATTTACTTAGAACATCCAAGCATTATTTTTTTTTTACGCAGAGGCCCTAGAGAATAAAGTGGTGGGTGTTGCAATTTTTTATATCACGCAGTATTTGCTTAACCACTTTTTAACCACTTTGCAACCGCGCTATAGTCGAATGATGGCTACAGCGCAGCTGTCCAGTCCTGGGAGGGCGCCATATGACGTCCTCCCAGAACGCGCACCCCCAGTGATCTCAGTGATTACTGTGTTCTACGGACACAGCTGATCATGTGATGTGGTAAAAGGCCAATCACAGCAACCTTTTATCACGTGATCAGCTGTGTCCAATGACAGAGGATCACTGGGTAAATACAGTTGGTGGTTATCGGCTGCACTTTACTGCCAATAATCGGCAATTGTCAGAGAACAGATCGGCACTGATGATCACTGCTACCCACCTGTGCCCAGCTGTGCCGCCTGTCAGTGCAGCCTCATCAATGCACATCAGTGAAGGAGAAAAATGACCTGTTTGCAAAATTTTATAATCGAAACAAACTTTTTTTCCAATTTTGTTTTGCTTTTTTTTTTTTTGGTTATAGCGCAAAAAATAAAACACCCAGTGGCAATTAAATACCACCAAAATAAAGCTATTTGTGTGACAAAAATTATAAAACTTTCATATGGGTACAATGTTGCATGACCGCGCAATTGTCATGCAGTGTGCGACAGCTCTGAAAGCTGAAAATTGGCCTGGGCATGAAGGGGGAATAAGTGCCCATCAGGCAAGTGGTTAAACACAATTTTTTTTTGGAATAATACACTTTAATGAATTTTAGTGCAAACACAATATAATACCCTCCCCACCTTTTTTTTTTTTTTTTTTTGTAACTTTAAAAGATCTTTACACAGAATAAATACCTATCATGTCACGCTTTAAAATTGGTTACGACTGTGGAACGACGACAAACTACAATACCCTAAAAATCTCCAAACTGGTATCCTATAAAGGCTTTTAAAGCATCGCCTATAGAGTTACATAGGATCCCTGGTGCTATAAATATTGCATTTGCTCTGACATTCACTGTGATATCTCATGTGTGATGTGATCACTGTTTAGGTATGTGTGTGAGACTGATGTGTGTGTTCACCTTTGCAAGCTAGTACGTTGGGATGGACGCTATTTTATTTTCATTTTTATACTCCCTTTTTAATTTTTTTTTGTTTTTTTTTTGTTTAATACCATAGAGATGATTGGGGACATTTTGGAATGGCCCCTCCAGCCACCTGTAAAAGCAATCCAGCGTCTAATTAGCTGCTAGGATGGTTTTTACATAAAAGAATCACCTGCAGCAACAACAATACCACGATGATGCCTGTAGCTGCTTTTGAAAGCACTGAAAGTCCAGGACATCATAGGTCCTTCGGGCTGGAAGTGGATAAAGTGGTTTTAAACTAAAACAAAAATTTTATGTATTGCAGCTTACCAATCTTTTGATGTGGTGGCTATATTTTCTTTTTAGGCTGCTTTCCCTTTAATTTATCCTAGTGATCTAGCCAGTAACACAATTTGGCAGGGAACCCCATAACAGGTAAGTATAACATGTTGTTTTAGGAAAAAAAATACTTTACAACAGCTTTAATACTGCTTTAAGCTCTAATCCTACAACTGTGCTTATGCTTGCAGGGGGCATCTTGGAAAAATATCAGTCTGTTGTAGACCAAAGTATGCAATTCCTCACTGCCAGTTTTCACTCTTAATTGTAACAGAATGGAAAGCTGCAGCAGGAGGTTGAGTTGTGAGACAATTGTAAACACCCAAGAACATGGGTTACTACACAGGAGGTGGTATTTACATGATTGGTCCATGCACTAGATTTGACTTTAGATACCTGAGCAAAGATGGAACTGGCCTCTTGGTAGGAAAGGCAGAGTTGGGGATCATGCTGTAATTTGGGTATTACATATATATTGATAAAAATAAGACACTAAGAATAAGTGCCCCACTAACTGTGCAGCTTCATTATCACAAGGTAGCTTTAATTGCGTTAGAGTTCAACTACATTTAATCACTTAATGCTGTAAAGACTGTTAGTGGAACTAGACTATATATTTAATCCTTATGCTGCTAGCATCAGTAGATATATAGGAACGTATATTTACTTGTGTTTAAACTTCTTCTTTTTTAATTTTTTTTTTTTCCTTTTTACATTTACCATATTTTCCGGCGTATAAGACGACTTTTCACACTAAAAAAAAATCCCCCAAAAATCGGGGGTCGTCTTATACGCTGGGTATACGCCGGAAAACTGTCCATCCCGGGTGCTGAGATAATATGGAGGGCACATCTTCAACATCCCCAAGTGAAAGATTGGCAATAATTCATTTATTTAATCAATAAATAATTATCCTGCTGGATGTAGCTTCTTTATCTTTGGCTGGATGTACCGCTGGAAGCCCTATGTCTCTGTGCTGACACTGTCCCGCACTGAGCCAATCACGGCAAGCCTGCTCGGATTGGTAAAGGTTGAATAGACCGCCTCTCTAACTCAGCCAATCCGAGCAGGCTTTTTATGCATATGAATTATGAATACACCGCTTGCCGTGATTGGCTCAGCGCAGTTCATACAGTGTCAGCAGAGGGAAGTTCTGTAGCCGAAGCCACAGTATTATAGAGCACATCCAGCGGCTTCAAAAGGTAAATACGATCTTATATTCTGTATGTAGCCAAATCTACAAGCATATCCAGTGGGCTAAAATGTAATAATGGGGACATTATGTACAGTATGTTTATACACTTCTAGTAAAAAGCCTGCTAAGGTTGGCCAGAGTCAGAGAAGCAGTCTCTATTACAACCTTTGCCAATCCAAGCAGGCTTGTTGTGATTGGCCTTCCATTTATTAATTTATGTTATGTTAGAAAAATGTCATTCAATAAAAATGTATTTAAAAAAAAAAACTGGTGTTGCCTCGGAAGTGGGAGGTAGTCTTATACAGCGAGTATAGGCCAAAACCTATGTTTTAACTGTAAAATTAGGGGGTTGTCTTATACGCCAGAAACTACGGTACTTAGGTTCTTACTGGTTTCTGGCTTAGGTCAAAATGTCATACATCCGATGAGTCTTCATGGGAATTTTTTTCCCTTCATCTGGAAGAGGGGCTTGCTTAGCTAAGTATGCCCTCCTGCCTGCATGCCTTGGCTAAGGGCAGATGGATTTCAGGAAGTAGATGCCACATGAATCCTCCTGTCCTTTAAGATGGCCACCACTAGAAATGCTGAAGGGGGGTGGTGTCTTTCAAAGTGATTTCTCAAAAAAAAAAAAAAAAAGCATTGAAGCATGGGTGAATGAGTTTGCCTTGAATAATAAAAATGAATTAAATAGCATTCTCAGTTTGTGGTGCTCAGATGCAGTTAAGTTCTGCTTTAAACTGTAAAAAGGGAATATTCCTTGTAATGCCTTATTTTGGAGAAGAAAAAAACAATCTATATAATTTTGTAGTAGTATGCACTGTGAAGTTTATATAGGAATGCCATGCATGCAACATGGTATGTTCCAGGTTACCACTTTCCAATAAAGAGAAAAAAAGCAGAGCTTTCTTTATTGCTCATTCAGTAGTAAATAACAGCAATGTTTAGGGTATCCCTGCCCTTTTATCAGGCCACAGATAAACAATAAATAGCACGTGTATCTGGATTGCATTGCTGTGAATTTATTATTGAATAAGTAATATGTCTCTCTGCTGCAACCCCTACTTGTGTGTGTGTGTGTGGTTATACAAGTGCATCTCTCAAGTTAGAATATCATCAAAAAGTTAATTTTTCAGTAATTCAATTCAAAAAGTGAAATGCATATATTATATAGATTCATTACACACAGAGGTGATATATTGCAAGCATTTCTTTCTTTTAATTTTGATTGTGACTTACAGCTAGTAAGTAAAACCCAAAAATCCGTATCCCAGAAAATGTTTAATATTCTATAAGACCAATAAAGGATTTTTAATACAGAAATATTGGCTTACTGAAAAGTATGTCAATGTACAGTATAGCATGCACTCAATACTTGGTCAGGGCTCGATCAGCCTGTGGCACTGATCAGGTGTCATGAAAGTCCAGGTTGCTTTGATAGTGGCCTTCAGCTTGTCTGCCTTGTTGGGTCTGGTGTCTCATCTTCCTCTTGACAATACCTGACAGATTCTGAGGCTTAGGTCAGGCCTGTGTGATGGCCAATCAAGCACAGTGATGCCATGATGATCAAACTAGGTATTGGTACTTTTGGCAGTGTGGGCAGGTGCCAAGGCCTGCTGGAAAATTAAATCAGCATCTCCATAAAGTTGGTCAGCAGAGGGAAGCGTGAAGTGCTCTAGAATTTCCTGGTAGAGGGCTGCCCTGATTTTGGACTTGATAAAACACAGTGGACCAACACCAGCAGATGACATGGCTCCCCAAATCATCGCTGACTGGAAACTTCACACTGAACCTCATGCATTCTGTGCCTTGCCACTCTTCCTTCAGACTCTTGAGACCTTGGTGCAACAGTCCAGTCCTTTTTCTCCTTGGCCCAGGTAAGACACTTCTGATACTGTCTCTGGTTCAGGAGTGGCTTAACACAAGGAATGCAAAAGTTGTAGCCCATGTCCTGGATACGTCTGTGTGGTGGCTCTTGAAGCACTGACACCAGCCGTAGTCTACCCCTTATGAATCTCCTCCAAATTCTTGAATGGCTTTTGCTTCACAATCCTCTCAAATCTGCGGTTATCCCTGTTGCTTGTGCACCTTTTTCTACCATGCTTTGTTTCTTCCACTCAACTTTTCATTAATACTCTTGGATGCAACACTCTGTGAACAGCCAGCTCTAACAATGGCCTTTGTGACTTTCCCTCCTTGTGGAGGGTGTCAATGATTGCCTTCTGGACAACTGTCAGGTCGACCGTCTTCCCCATGATTGTGTAACCTACTGAACCAGACTGAGAGACCATTTAAAGGCTCAGGAAACCTTTACAGGTGTTTTTGAGTTAATGAGCTGATTAGATTGTGACACCATCCATATAATATTGAACGTTTTCACAATATTCTGAGATACTGAATTTTGGGTTTTCTGTAAGCCATAATCAAAATTAAAAGATATGCTTGAAATATTACTGAGTATAATGAATTTGAGTTTCACGTTTTGAATTGAATTACTGAAATAGATGAACTTTTTAATGATATTCTAATTTGAGATGCACCTGTAGATCCATTATTTGTGTTCATTTTGAAACCTTTATATTCGAAATTGGTAATAATGTAAAGGCCTCGTGTTTTATCAACCTGTAACTGATTTAGTAGTTCAGTTAATCAAATTGAATGCAGTTGTCCTCTGCAACCAGACATGGTCTTTTCTTCCCATATTAGTTAGAGGTTGGTTTGCTTGGCAATGCAATACCCAGAGTGTTGCAATTCATAAATAAGTTTGAATGTTTTTTTTTTCCATGTAATTCGAATCTACAGCATTTAGTGCAGCTTCACACAATAAATGGGATGTATGGAAATTACGTCATTGCATTGTCACAAGTGAAATCTGCTTTATTTTCAAACCTCTTGAAAACTAGTGTTTGGTTATTGAAGGAGGCAGCAACTCCTTGCCATTTCCCCGCTTTGTAGAATATTCCAGCTTGTCCAGTTACAAAATCCATGCCCGATGCTGTAGAATCAACCATACAACTTACTTAAAAGTAAACCTGCCATTGCAGAAACATCTGCTACTCTTGGCACCTTCTGAAAATGCCTGTCGGTCATACTGACCCTCTTGCCGAAATACTTTAAGTCACTAAGACAAAACAAGCATGTGATGAAAATTTGACTTTCCTGAACTGAATACTGGTCCAGGATCAGACTGTCAACAGTGGCCTCCCCATATTCCTCCAGCCAAAGGTCAGCTTTGGGAGATGAAAGGGCAGTCCACCTTAACTCTTATCTTATCCAAACTACTGACATTAAAGATTTGCATACAAAGCCTTTCAGTACAGCGGGCAACCAGTTTATTTTTTCGGGGTGGCCTGAAATATCTGCATGACCACAGAGTTCTATTTTATATAGAAAGCAGGACATATCTTTTAATCAGACATCTTATCAATGACAATCTATTTCTTGTTTTCTTTTTAGGTTCATGCAATTCCCCTGCGCTCTTCTTGGGTGATGACCTGTGCATATGCCCCATCTGGAAACTATGTGGCCTGCGGTGGTCTTGATAACATTTGTTCAATTTACAACCTGAAAACCCGTGAAGGAAATGTGCGAGTGAGCCGTGAGTTGGCTGGACACACAGGTGAGTTTGTTGAATCAACTTCAGACATAAAGCGTAGCTAGAGGATAGTGATTTAACTCTGGAGGAGGGAAAGTGTGGGGACAAATGTGCATTTGTTCACATTTTCATAGCAGTTGCCTTCCAAAAACAAAGTTATTCTTTGAAGAAAAAGCATTCCTCCTCTGGGTGATCTGTGTACATGGCAAGGATGTTTAATAAACTTTGTTGCACATTCCTACCTTTTTGTTCTGAAGAAATAGTTGTTTGTGTCCATGTGCAAAGTGAATGGGAGTGACTTTATAATTCTCAATCAGCTGCTGCACTTGCAGGGTTCTAATGAGGAAAGTGGCAGGGTCTGCACCCCTTTAGACATGATTTACCTTTTGGGTGGTGTCTTTTATAGTAAAGCAACATGTGCTAGGCCTTTTAAAGGAGAACTAAACTTACCTAATGGTCTGGGTTCTGTGTCGGCACCCTCTCCCCGGGTGTTTGGGCATCTCTGTTGGAGAGTGCAGGATGCAGTAACCCCTGTGCAGGAGTCAGTCATCCAGGTATACAGGGACTGTGCTGGTAATGTAAGCTGAGCATGCGCAGTTCAGTTTACATGCCACAGATGACAGCAGGCAGGTTTTATTTTATCTCAAGAGACATTGCTGGTCTCTTCTGCAAGAATACTCTGCTTGCAGTCTTTTCTAAAAAGCCTTCAATTCTGCAGGAAGGATTGGTGTACCTGCTTAATGTATCCAAGGTGGTGTCCTCCTCCTTAAATGTATTTGTAAAGTAAAAGGATTCGATTAATGTGCCTTCCTCTGTTACAACTAGTATAAGTAAGCTGCATCCTCTGGCCACACTAAAGTCTGTTTTAGGATATTTTAACATCCTCCCACTCAGGAATGGCATTGTCAGGTAATTTCTATGCTGCCGAGAGAGGAACTGTTTGTTCAACACAGGGTGCCCTCAGAAGTTGGTCAAACTCTGGGACCCATGGCTGACACATTCTCCTTGGTAACGCAACAATTTCATTAGTGAAATAAATATGGGTCTTTGGCAAACTAGCAATTTATGAAATCGGTATCTAGGTAAACATACTCTAAACTTGCTCGATGGGGTGTGGGAAAGTAGCCGAGATTAAAAAATGGGCCTGCCATGTGACGGGCATTGGTTTTAGGCCTCATACAGACTGATTAAAAATGCCACTTATACGTCATTCGTAGCACCTCTGTTAGCCTGTATGGCCATGCACACACCGGCACTTGCAGAGCTATTTACAGAGGAGTGTTTACAAGCCAAAAAACCCCCATCAAAGGCACATTCTGAGAGGAGCATTTCAGCAGAAAAAAAACAAACCTAATCATGTGTGTAAATGTATTCCAGTGGCCAGAATGCAATGTGATCAAGCTTTTTTTTTTTACTGTTCCCCAACTGCTTACTCTAAGCTGCCACAACAACAAAATGGGGGTACACATGCATAAACTATTCCCGCTGTTGTGACACATTGAGGTGAATGGGGCATTGTTGCAGGTTTTTAGAGGTTAAAATAAGCGGTAAAGCTGTCAAATACCCTCTGAAAAGTAGTCCACCACCGATCCCTTTTCAGAGGGGAACACATGTAAGCATAAGGTCTAAGGGTCTACTCTTTTGCTGGTGTTAAACTGTTGGTTGGCAGCAACTGCCCTATACCAGTGGTCGGCAAGCCCCGGCTCGCGAGCCACATGCGGCTCTTTACAGACTTTAATGCGGCTCTTCTGTGTGCTGGGCGCCCGCTCCCCTCCCTCCTCTCGGGCGGCCGCCCCAAAAGTCAGGACTCTGCAGCTAGCCCAGCAATGGGCAAACTACGGCCCGCGGGCCGTATACGGCCCGGCGGACCTTTTAATCCGGCCCGTGGAGCGTGGCAAACATTGGCTGTCAGGATGTAGGTGGGGCAGCGTGACGAACTCCTCTCCTCTCACAGTCCACCCTGAAGACCGGAACGGCGCGGGAACACGGCGAGAGGAACGCGCGGAGCAAAGGTAAGTAAATTGACACAATTTGGGGAATGAATTACTATATGGGGGATGAATTACTATATGGGGGATGAATTGCTATGGGGGATGAATTGCTATGGGGGATGTATTACTATAGGGGGGATGAATTACTATAGGGGGGATGAATTACTATATGGGGGATGTATTTTTAGTTTTAAAAATGTGGCTCTCAAAATTAAATTTCAATCGTGGTTTTGGCGAGATTTGGCTCAGTTGAAAAAAAAGGTTGCCCACCACTGCCTTATACCATTTCATCTTATGTGTTTCTTTCTAGTACTAATGCTCTGAAACTGGTCAGACTATAAACTATGAATGCATTCTAAAGACAACATTATTCACCAAATGGGGATACAAAATGTCAGTTCAAATGGAACGTAAATATGCCATGTTTTGACATTTGTTTTTTCTTTCTTTCTTTCTTTCTTTTACAGGCTACCTGTCCTGCTGTCGCTTCTTGGATGATAACCAAATTATTACCAGCTCTGGAGACACCACTTGGTAAGTAGACTTTGCTTAAAGTGCAGCTTCTCTTTAGAATTTTTCCCTTTTGCGTGTTTGGATCCAAAAATGATACACAAGGTATACATATTATGATTTTAGAAAAAACACAATTCCAATAAATCCTTTAAAAGAGAAGTTTTGCTTTAGAAAAAAAAAAAAAATTATACTCACCTTGGTGGATGCAGCTTCTGTCCCTGCCGGCTCTGCAGTGAGAATTGAGTGATCAAACACCACTGACCACTTCTCACCTTCCACGCAGAGAGCTGTAACTGTCATTCTCCATTTCTCTGGTCTGCTCCTCCAGCGCTCACTGGAGTACTGCGCCATGGATGGTGCGGGATGTCCTTTAAGAGCCCTTCCACACTTATGCTTTTCTGATGCGTTCCCTTTGACTTACAAAGGAAGGTGCCTTTTTGTTTCTCTTTTGAAAAACTGCACCAAAGATGCCGCATTCAAGTGTGTACCTGCAGTGTGAACAGTTACATAGGATTTAGTGGGGAATAGTTTTCATGCACTTTTGTCACACTGGAAAAGCAGGGCAAAAGCACACCAGTTTGAAATGGTCCTAACTGCTGCTTGTACATTCACTTTATAACATTGTTTTTGATCATGCCTTTCCTTGTTATGACTTGCCACTCTGCTGTATCCCCCTGGACCCACTTTTTGTTTTCTTTTTTTAAATGTTTGGCTTATTTGTTTACACAAGTAGCTCCTGCATGCAGTTATAATAGCTGCTGGAATCATTGTAACCTTTCTAATGTCCACTCATGCACAGTGCAGCTTACAGCTACCTCATGACATGCAGTGCATGCTGTGAGTTTTTTTCCCCCCTCTGTTATCAGATTCATATAGCTCAACACAAAGGTTTGGACGAATAAGCTATATTGAAGGTAAATTAATATAGAGACTAAAGTCTAAACTGCAAAGATCACTTGCTGTGTCTGCATTTACTGTACATGTAGTTCAGCACTCTATTTACATGTTTTCTTTCTGCTTGCAGCGCCCTGTGGGACATTGAAACTGGCCAGCAGACAACCACCTTCACTGGACACACCGGGGATGTAATGAGCCTGTCCCTTGCTCCAGATTCCCGGTGCTTTGTGTCTGGGGCCTGTGATGCCTCAGCCAAACTTTGGGACATCCGAGAAGGAATGTGCCGACAGACTTTTACCGGACACGAGTCTGACATAAATGCTATCTGTGTAAGTTTTATGCCTCCAAAGCCCTCAGCATACCTTCCAAATTTTTGGAATGATAGAGGGACACCTTTTTGCACACAGTATATAGACAAAGGACACATACCTGCAATGCTCTAGTTATGCAGACTACAAATTGGCTGAACCCAAGTGCTTTTTTTTAACTTTTTTTCTCTTCTGTTTTGCATAATACGATGATTGGGCTCTGAGGTTAGATTTTGGAAGAATTTGCAGTCAGGTTATGTTCAAGGTTGTTGAATGACAGTTGAGCTTGACATACCCAACAATGCCTTTCACTGTGGCAGCATTAAGGCAAGGCAATTGGCTGCAAGGCCTGGCACTGTATTTTTGGATGTGTTCACGTGCTCTAAGCATTTATAAATATTTCGGGCAGCACAGTGGCTAAATGGTTAGCATTTCCGCCAGGCAGTACTAGGGTCGTTGGTTCGAATCCCAACTATGGCACCACCTGCCTGGAGTTTGCATGTTCTCCCTGTGCCTGCATGGGTTTCCTCCGGGTACTCTGGTTTCCTCCCACTTGCCAAAGACATGCTGGTAGGTTATTTGGCCCTAGTATGTGTATGTGACTTAGGAACCTTAGATTGTACTCCCCTTGAGGATTAGGGACTGATGTTAATCTACAATATATATGTAGAGCGCTGCCTAAAATGACGGCGCTATACAAGTACCTCAAATACATTTCTAGTTTCGCCCTAAATCATCCTTTGAGTTCACCATTTCTTATTGCCTGTTTTATAAATTTATAAGCAGTAAAGTGAAACTTTTTTTTTCCTTTTCTCCTCCCCAGTTCTTCCCCAATGGTAATGCTTTTGCCACTGGATCAGATGATGCCACTTGCAGGCTGTTTGACCTCCGTGCAGACCAGGAGCTGATGGTCTATTCTCATGACAACATCATCTGTGGCATCACTTCAGTAGCATTCTCCAAGAGTGGACGCCTCCTTTTAGCCGGATATGATGATTTTAACTGCAACGTCTGGGATACACTTAAGGCTGACAGAGCAGGTAGCTATGATGATAAAGATTTATTTTTGTATGCAGCCATTTGCTGACAGCGATAAACCACCTCCTTTTTATGTTATAGGACCTCAAGTGTCTGACAATATGGCACTGGCTTTTTTTCATGTGGTTATGATTTGAGGATCCTTATTTTGTATGCAACATGTAGTAAACCTTGCATTCAAGGATTTCTAAAAGTTTAGTGACTAGATCAGACCTGGACAGATCTCACCCAGAACTAAGAGCCAGCACTATGCAACCTATGTTTTGTGAAGGGGATCAAATACTTATTTCCCTCACGAACATGTAAATCAGTGCATAATTTGTTAGACATGCATTTCTTTTGATTTTTTTGTTGCTATTCTGTCTGTGTTACAATACACCTACCATTTGATTTTTAGACTGATCTTTTCTTTGTGAGTGGGCAAACATTCAAAATCAGCAGGGGATCAAATACTTATTTCCTTCACTGTACATATGTACTGAAAGATACAGCGGTAGATTTACTAAATCTGGAGCACTCAATCTTTCACCTGTGCATGGTAGCCAATTGGCTTCTAACTTCAGCTTGTTCAATTAAGCTTTGACAGTAAAACCTGGAAGCTGATTGGTTTCTATTAGGGGTGCACCGAAATTTCGGTGGCCAAAATGTTTCGGGCAAAAACACCCCTAATGGCCGATATGAAATTAAGCACTGATACAGGTGCTGATAACCCCACCCCTTCACTGGCACCCGCCTGCCGCCGCTTGGTAGTTCTCAGCCTTACTTGAGAAACCACTGAACGATCCCGGTGCTGGGCATAGAAATAAGTGAAGGAAAGATGGCCTCCGATCATCTCTATGCCGTTTGAGGACTGAAGCGATGCCACTTCCTGTTCCGACGCCTTGTAAACAAGGCCATATTATTATTATTTTTTTTTTTTAAAGCACTAGATAAATGCTTTTTTGATCTAATGCTTAACATTGTAGAGGAGAGATGTGGGGTCTTACTAACCCCATATCTCTCCATAAAGAGGTCCTGTCACTGTTTCTATCACAGGGGATGCATGCATTCCTTGTGATAGGAATAAAAGTGATTACATTTTTTTTTTGGTTTTTTAAAGGAACAGTGTAAAAACAAATTTTATTTTTGTAAATAAGTTAAACGTCATCTGACTCCCCCCACCCCCACCCCTTTTTTTCGGTTTGGGCACCACTAGTTTCCATGCAGAGCTGCACCAGATTTTGCACCATGCAGTTTTAGCAAATAACCCCCACATAGTTAAGGCCTGTTCACACCATTGTGGGTTGTGTAGAGTTATAATGCATGACCTTGACCAAAACACTAACCCTGGCACAGACCTAGATCAAACCTTGATCTAGGTATTGTTTTTTTTTTTTTGTTTTTTTTTATTTATTTTTACATATACTTTTTTTTTTTCTCTGAAAGGACAGAGAGATGCAATGTACAATGTCCTCTATTCAGAGAGAGAAAACAGGGGGGGCGGTCTTCACAGTGACTGATCACTATGATAGCCAGTCGGAGGCAATCACAGCGATCAGGTGACCCAGAATCTGGGTCCTGATCGTTAGAACATGCTGTGTTCCCAGCAAAATGACAGGTACGTAAATTAGCGGCCCCACGGAAAAAAGCCCAGTTCAGCTAATTTGTGTACAGTCGGTGTCAAGGGGTTCATGAGTAATACCCATATTTTGTTTTGTGTTTTAAATTTTACAACTGTTCATGTAAGTAATGTAGGCATTAGTAAAGCTTAGCAGCTGTTGTACCATGACGAGGGGGAGGTCCTTTTTTTGTTTTTATTTCTCCCTCTACAGGACAACCAATAAAGTAGTTCCCTCAAAACCGTAATAAAGCTTTGTCTAACAGCTAGATGTATCGATATCTCCGATAGGTGAAGTGGAGGAGAAGGAGCACCGCTTGCATGACTAGCAAGTGATTGTTGGTTTACTTGGGCTCTTACTGGGGCGGTTTAATCTGGAGCTGCGTGTTAGTAGTTGGACTGTAACCCTGACATCACTCTGTTGCTGAGATATGACTTGTATACTCGTGTAGTGAAGCTGAAAGGTGTTTGCTCTCAGGAAGTGTAGATTGGTTTCTGAAAATGTGTTTTGAGTGAACAAAGAGCACAATGTTATCTCCTCTACATGAAGTGATGAGACTTTTGCAGAGGATAAATGTGACAGCTGACCCGAGGGCCTTATGTGTAGATGATATCAGGTTTTAGACATGTTTGACAACTTTAACATTGAGGCAGGACAGTGTGATTGTATACAGTATTCTTGCCTCATTTTATGTTCTACAAAAGTGCTGCTTGTGCCGTATCTAAAGTTCCTACAATATCTGCAGCACTTAAGGCATTCTGTGGTACCTGAGTGTAACGTTAGTCATTGAATTAGTCCCTGTGGAGCTCAGGCTGTTGGTAGGACCTGGAATTCTCTCCAAGTTTAAAGTTCAGCCCTACTGTTTTGTGCACTTATCTACTTCCTACGAGGATCAGCTGTTGCATACCTTGGAAGGCAGTGGAGACTCTGACATTTGATGGTAGAGTAAATGATGTGGGGGAAGTCAAGGTGAAGAGGGGCAAACCTTAAAGCGGCATTAAACCCAAAAGCAAACATTTATTATATTGTAGTTTACCAATTCTTAGATGTGATGGCTGAGTTCTGTTTCTTTTCAAGGCGTTTTTTTTTTTTTTTTTTTAAACAGACTTACTGGCCAGATCACCAGGTTAAAATAAAGGAAAGAACTGCTCTAGGCAGCAAAAACTAGAACCACAGATGTTAACTCACATAAACTTTCCAGCTTCTTGCAAAAAGTGACCCATGCTTTTCTGCACATGTGCCATTTCCTTTCACCAGGCAATGGGCAGAAGGAACAATGGCTGGTCCTGGCACTACAGAAAATTAGAGGTCTCACAGTTTGCCATTCTTCGGAACGCATCTGCTAGTGTGGCAAGCCTTAAAGTAAAATTGCAGTTTCAATATCACTTCACAAAACACCTTGATTGATCAAGGTTGAGAAATGGGCAGATGTCACAATTTCCACCTCATCCACTCAGAGTAAATACACACAGAGTATCAGACAAATAATTGTTTTTGTTTTTCTTTTTTTGTTTTTTGTTTTTTTTATGGTGCAACTGACCTACTCTAATGAAAGTATGCGTAAGAAATGTTAAATGAACAAAAAGTTTGAATTAAAAACTTACATTTTTTTTTTAAACATACTGTCACTAGTGTCCTGGATCACCACCACACTAGTTATATAATGACGCTGTACTGCACTGGGGATAGTATGTTGAGACAAAATGTGAAAAATAAAATTTCTTCATTTTCAAAACAATTGTGACAATTACAACTTCAAAAGACTTGAAGTGCTTCTTAGTAAATGCCTCAGACTGTCTACTTTCCTAAAAGGGTTCATTTGAGGGGTAAATGTACTATCTTTGCAATTTAGGGCCTCAAGAAATGAGGCTGTCAGAAGCATCAGAATCGTTAAATTTTTAAGTATACTATAGTTTGTAGACTATAGTTTTCACGCAAACCAATTAATATACACATATTGGGATTATTTTTTTTTTTACCAAAGACGTAGCAGAATTAATTTTGGCCTTGATATGACAAAATTTGATTTTATTGGATATGTTTTATAACAAAGTAAAAAATGTTTTTTTTGGGTTTTTTTTTTTCCGTTATCGCAAAGAATAAAAAACCCAGTGGTGATCAGATACCATCAAAAGAAAGCTCTGTGCGTGAAAAAAAAAACTCATTTGCGTACTGCATTGCATTATCATGCAATAGCCAGTTAAAATAGTGCAGTGCTGTGTAGCAAAAAATGTCCTAGTCATGAAGGGGGTAAAATCTACCAGAGCTCAAGCGGTTGATTACAGAAGTTGCCTGCACTGCTGCCAGGACTACTAGCTGTATGTAGTTAATACTACTACAGTATATTACAGTGGCTGCATCATTCTGTACTGGTTCATTTGGGTAAGCTTTGCCCAAGCAAACTATTTAAAAAAATATATTAAAGATGGAGTTATATTTTACTGTAAACCTTTCAACTGTTCTGATAACTTAGGGAGAAATTTAACCTCTTCACGCCGGCCGAACGCAAATGTGCGGCCTCCCAGTGTCTGGGCCTAGACACCGAGCAGCCGCACATTTTCTTTCTTTTAAAAAGACATATGTGCTGAGAGCGCGCGCCCTTTCACAGAAAGGTCCCGATCTCCTCTTTCGATCGAAACCTTTCCCAATCATGTGACGACGTGTCATGGCGGTCACATTACCCTAAACCCCGCCTCCCGGCTTCTGAAACCCTTAAAGGTCCGGGAGGCGCTGGTGCAAAGGGTTTGAAAATAAAAAAAAGACTGTTCAAATTAAGCATGGGATACTCATGGGGAGTGGATTGTTCAGGCATTAAGCTTATGCAGTGTAATGTTTGCGTGAAATGCATCAGATTCTTTCCATTGTGAATTTTGAGCCCACACTGATTGGGGCGATCTTTGTGTCTCTTATCTCTGCTTATCACAAATACATAGATTGGACAATTCTTATCCGGATGTGAGGCACAGGCCATTTCATGTTGTAATAGTTTACACACTGTACATTGTGGGGCGGTTGCTCAGCCATTTTTGAGTGTGCCAATTATTCCATGTATGGCTACCTTGTCATTTTGATTTTTCCTTTTCCCTAGTAAGGTGCGAGACCCTCTCAGAGCTCTTTGTCTACACAAATGTGGTCTGGAATAGCTTCCAGCAGTTTGACCAGCTGTTAGTGCAGCAAGCCTTGTGATGGCATTATGAATTATTTAGGCCATCAAGGCTACTCATGCATTTCTAATACCGTCTACTGTAGCGCTCAGCAGACAGTGTGTTAATGTCTTAACCTTTTCAAGCCATGCCAAGCTCACCCGCTACCTTGTATTTCTTTCAAGGTGTCCTTGCTGGTCATGATAACCGTGTAAGTTGCTTGGGAGTGACAGATGATGGGATGGCTGTGGCGACAGGATCATGGGACAGCTTCCTCAAGATCTGGAACTAAAGTCTGTGAGTATCAGCTACAGCCTTGCACCTCTTCATAGTATTAATCTGCCGTGACATGTTTACTTCCTTCCAACAAGTGGAGTTGAATGTTTAGTAAACAGCACACATTTCTTTAAACTTCTCTCTGATTCCTGGCAAATGTAGTTTATCATGAAACCCTTCTTTGTCAGACTTTATAAATAGTGGAGGCTATGGAGAAGTGCCAGCATCTAACAAATGTTAAGCCAGAATAGATTTGCTTATGATTTCACAATGCATACAGTACATTGAAAGCACAAACATTGTGGCGGAAGACATGACTTCTGGCCTAAGTTCTTTACTAGAACATAGAATGAGTTGCCATTACCGCCTGGGATTTATCTTTCTATCCAGGACAATCTCTTTTCACTGTTATTTTGTAACTACACTTTGTAGGAAGGGAATTTATGGATTGCAGATCAGCTTCATAGAAATATTAACATTTATTATTCTGCCAAAAACTCTTTTAGGTACCCTGACCTATAGTAAACTGCAGTGTAATGTTGCACTGCTAAGTGATATTGAAGTTTCACTTTAATATAAGAAACATGTCATACTTACCTGCTATATGCAATGGTTTTGCACAGCTCCGATATCCCTCTTCTCTGGTCCCTCGCTGGTGCTCCTTGGCCAATGTACATTTTACATTTTGTATCCCATGCTTTAAGACATATAGCATTCACATCTAATGCCCCTGACACTTTGATTATTTTCAGGCAGCCTGGAACATAAATCTTTAAAAACAAGTTAGCAGTGGCAGCTCCTATACTTAAATCCCAATAAGTTTTTTTTTTTTTGTTTTTTTTTAAGAATGAAGTTTGAGTTCAATTTTGTTATACCCCGTAAAGTTCACCGAAGGGTAAAAAAAATTGCATAACAATTATGTAACCATTCTCTATGCAAAGATGAAGTGGAAACCTCCAGAAAGTTTCCTTTTTTTAAAGGGAAGTTCATGCCCCTCAGTCATCTCTGATGTGGTCTCTGAGTGCATTGGCAGAGCAAGTCATTTAGTACGTCGACATAAGCAGTAGTGGTGCACCGAAATTAAAATTCTGGACCGAAACCAAAAATTCACGATGCACTTGGCTGAAAACTGATATCTGCAGTTTTTAAACCATATATATTTTTTATTTATAGAATTGTATTATATTTGATTTTTTAATATCTTGAATTTAAAAAATACAATTCAGTAATGTAAAATAACTTTTATTGAAAGTAGCACTCAAAAATTGGACAGAAAATAAAATATATAAAAAATGAAAAAACTTAAATGAAGACATTTTTGCATTGAAGTCGGTTGGGTCGTGATTTTTCATTGAAGTCAATTATCATGATAGATGAGTTCCCCCTCCTATCAACAAAGTACGAATAACCCTATAATCATTTTCGGTGGCCAATATATTGGTGCATCACTTTTAAGTAGTATATTGATGGAAGATCTTATTCCCAATGCTTTTATACCAGAGGGATGTGGGATTTTCCTTTTTTGGTTAACCTCTTTCTGTATATGCGGCTTCGTGGCAGGTGGGCTTTAACGCCGAGAGGCTGCATATATGTGGCCTCATGTAAACAGTTTTCTGTGCTCAGAGTGTGTGCCCAACACGCTCCCAGCACCATTACCAGCGGGGATGGGAAAGCTCCCAATGCATACTTGCGATCAGAAGGTTTCCGATCATGTGACCGCCAATCACAGCAGTCACATTGGAATGCCTGCTCTGCCTCCTGGCAATTTAGAACCTCTTAAAGGGATGGGAGGTGGCAGCGGGAAAGGGGTTAAAACAGAAGCCATGTATAGTTTAACTAACTTTTCATCACCACTAAGGTTTTCTTTTTTTTTTTTTTTTTTCAATTTTAGGTTAAAAAAAATCTTGTTTTTCTTATAGCTATTGTCTTACAAGTAAGTACATATAGGATTGACCCCCCCCCCCCTCCCCTTTCTGGCCCTGGTCTGCAGAAGCTAAAAAATGCTGGATTAGAATCCCCAGCAGGCTTTGCAAATGGACTGTCTTGGCTCCTGTTGTAACAAACATTAAATATTGTACTTTGATATAAAAATGTTTTTAAACTTGTAAATGAAACTAGAAGCCATTTTAGTTTTCTTTTTTTTAAATGTTTTTTCCCCCCCTCCCTCTAGATACCCAGCGGACTTCTCCATGACTGGAAGAGCATTCCAACCTTCGAAATTTTAAATCATAGCATATCCGATCCAACCATACTAACGTGGACACCCACTTATCCCTACTCCCATACATCAAAGGGCAGAACCTCTCCTCTCATTATTTTTTTTTTCTGAAACCAAGAGCACAATTATTTGCTATAGGAAGAATTGTTTTGTGGTTCTGAAACCAAGAATTGTGCATTCCTTTTGGGACCATTTTGTTTTTTGTTTTGTTTTTTTTCTTCACCTTCATTTGTCTTGAAGTAATGATACAAAACACTATGCGCAGTACGATATAACCAAGAAATAGCTGTATTGATAAAGTCCATTTCATGATTGTTAACCTGAAGGTTCTAGAACAGTGTCTGGTTTTTTTCTTTTTTCTTTTTTTTTCTTTTTTTTTGTAAGTTGGATGTTGATGGCAGTTGCTGTGAAAATTGCAGCTGTACAGAGATTGTAAAAAAAATCAGAACAGTTAACTTTTTCTTTCTTCTTTTTTTTTTTTATACTTTTACACTTTATCCCTCTATGGTCCATTAAGTGAAGGTGGGATGTGATAGACCTGTGTTTCAGGGCCTTTTAATGCTATAAACTGTCCCTGTCTTGTCTTGTGAATCTGTTGCAGATACAGAACCATGTGAACATTAAAGAAGCGTATTAGCCATCCACAAGCCCTCCATGTAATGGTCATCCTATAGTATGAGGAAAAATCGACGCCTAACTAGGTTGCTCCAGTAATTGAGTTACTTTTGAGCACCGACTGCTCGGGGGAAATGTAGTAACCCAATACCTGGAGTGCCTTTCGGTTACCTCTGTCATCTGAGAGTTATGGCTGTTGGGGAAGCAATGCAACAGATGCCACTTGGGAGCGTTGGAAGGACTTTGTTAAACCATGTACAGTTCTTTATACCACCGATGCCAGTGAACTGTCTTCTGATCTCTATGAATGCATCTACACCACGCCACCTTCTCTTCCTGCACACACAACAAATACACACCACAATATTAGAACTCCTTCAGGGATCGAGAGCATGCTAGATTGTAGAGCAATGTCCAGTTCAGCCTTTGCTATTGAGGGTAACCCATAAATAACTTGTTTCTTTATTGGGGTGAAACAATTTTTTTTTTTCCAGATCAAAACTGGCGACATTCATATTATCTTATACACACCTTTACCGGTTGGTACCGCAAGCTCCTATTTGAGTGCTATGTACTGCTAGATAGGGATCTAGTTTACTTGGTGCTGTATACTGTTGCCAGTTAGGAATTAATAAAAAAAAAATATATATATATATATATTTTTTTTTTGTCCTTCACTGTTCAACCCATGTCAAATCCTTTATTCATGTAGGCCTGAACCATTGAAACTCGAATCCCCTTGTAAGTTCAGTTAACACTGGGAAACTATTAACAAAGAAAAACAGAAAGGGTATCTCACAAGAACACTACCCTTGTCCCACATAGCTAGATTAGGAGCAGCCGTGGACAGAAGTACATGTCTGTACTTTTTGGATATACGGTCAGATGTGTATGAAATGATGTACAAATTAATGTTTTTGAAAATAATGATCTTGAACTTTCTAAGTTAAAACTTAATGAAAGCTTTTATTCTTATGTTGGCGGCGGGGAGGGGGGGGGGTGTTTGCCATAGGGATGGGTTTTCCTCTTAAGATTGCATGCTGTAGAGTTGCTTAATAATGTGCAAATAGAGAGTCATTAGATGTTTTCGTTTATTTTTTTTTCCTTTTAATGAAAAATAACCTGTTTAAACAGAAAAAATTAAATGACAATTGCGGTTGTGCTCAATTTTTTTTTATAATCACAGCTACTCTCTGTATACGTTTTCGAAAAAAAAAAAAGTTCAGTGCAAAAAAAGTGCACTTTGAAGAGTAGCTCAATTTCACTTTTTTTAACAAAAAAAAACATCCTGTTCAAACGATTGCATACAAAAACAAAAAAATCGATTTTTCAGGAAGGGTTGGGAAATGTGAAATTAAACTTTTACCCTGGTTTAAGTTGATGCTTCTCAGCCTGTTCTTGTAGAAAGAGGATCTTGCATCTGATTTTTGTTCTTCCAGGAATAGCTTCCCCTTGCTATTTTTTTTTTTTTCCAGGTTTTTTTCTCTTTGAATTAAGCATTGCCTCTTGACTTTTCTGCAGAGACCTGTACACTGATGCACAGGAACTGACCCCTCTGTTCCGCAGGTCTTTGTATTGAGAGAAGCGGACTATTAATTTTATTAGCTTCTTCCTAATTGTATATGAACGTTACTCAACCTTAGCCGTAGACGCTTTTTATTTTTATTTTTTTTTCTTTCTGTACAAAAGTGCTGTAATTGTGCGTTAGGCCGGGAACTGGCAGAGAACGAGATGCCCCGCCCACTTCTTGCATAAATTACTCTGTAGAGCTCTCTGCACCCCCTACTCCCTTTCACCTTTTGTATTTAATTTTAAAGTCAGTGTACTACAAGAACGCTGGATGCAAGATAGATACTATATTAAAATGTACTGTTATTTAAGATGTAATAAAGCAGTTTGACATGAGTTTATTCCTTGTCATGGTGTCTTATTTAGTCATGTATTTAAATTATCAGGTATTACTCATATTTACTCCCCTAACCTCTCAGTAAAGCATGTCCCGGCATTATTTATTTGTAGCAAGAAATATCCTTTACCATTCCCTGTAATGTCCTCACAAGTTTTTCTAGGAGTTTGGATCTTCTGAACATAGGCACAGTCCAGAGCTACATCTCCCAAGAGCCCTTTTCCTACATACCGTATATGCACAGGCTCCCGGGAATCAGAGCAAAAGCCTTGTTTTGTTAAGAAAGAAAGCCATGTATGCATGAGAGGAGAGACACAGAGGTGTGGAAGACAATGGAGTTTTGTTCAGCAGCCAATGCTGACAATGCTGCTCTGGATTTTAGAGCATCAAAGGCATGGTAATGTTAGCCAAAACAGGAATTTTGGAACTGGATTTCTGTCAGATCAGTGGGTATTTTTCTGTACTTGTAGCCTTTCTAATGGAGTAAAACATAAGGAAATATGCATGTATTTGAAAGATGTGCTTTTTATTTTTCCCTGACGTATGCTTTAAGGTACATTCTAGCATACTTGAAAATATAAATCCTAGCACCAAACTGTGTGGTAATTCAGCCGATCATCTTTGAACTATTTGTAGTTTTTACGGTTCTAATTCAAATCAGGTAACTAGCATTTTCAGTGGGGCTGCATTCAGTCTACATATTTCTAACCATACGGCTTGCTTTTAAGACCACTGACATGTTAATGGAATCAGTAGCAAACTAAATCTCTTGCCAATTGGAAGTACAGTATGCCAGAAATTGTTATAGCAGTATGAAATATATCGTCACATAAAAAAAAAAAAGTCTTGTATAGGGGACATTCAGAACTGTGCTTAAAGGCTAAATTCACCTTTTTAAAAAAAAAAAAAAAAATCAAAATTTTTTAGGGGAAAAGTGTTTGTTTTTTTTCTTTACAGGAGGCTGCAAAGTATTGCACTCACAAACAGTGGATTGCAGATACAATGCTGGGCTCCTGCAGACTTCTTCCAGCTCCATAAATATGGGTGTAACATGGAGCAAAAGATGTCAACCTTTAATCGTTATCCTGAATAATGTACCTGGTCTTGAATTCATTCTGAAAAATAGTGCACTTCATGGTATGTGAGTGTGACGACCGCTTCAAATTTGCAGTATTAGATCTAAGGCGCCACTGCCCCAACTTCTAGTCTTTGAAGTGAGATGTGGTGATATCCTTATTGTGCTGCTCACAGTTTTCCCTGCTGCAGCCTCTAACAGGTTCACCTGCCCTTGGCCTATCCATTAAATGCATGTGCCTCTACTATGGGGGCTCTCAAAATTCCTAGAGTTAGGACCACAGATTATCGGGGTGCCCTGACGTGGCTCTGTGGCTTACGTATGTATTTGCAAATGTGTGCTAACTAAAGGCCTGATTTTAACGTATACTGTTAGACAGGTCAACTCGATTGTTAGTAAGCTGGTTGGCAAGTTGAGCTGGGAACATTTTTTTTTTTTTTTTCTCTTTTTGACATGTGTTGCCGGTCCATGTGTTCCTTGCTGTAAAAGCCAGTTATAGACCGGGGCAGTGGCCATTTTTTTTTTTCTGACAGGACAAAGCAAAGCCCTACCTCCACACACAGTACAGAACAAGGCATGCGCAAGTCAGTAATGAGGAAAGATTGGATTCAGAAAGATAGTAGGCAGTGATGGCGACTAGACCTTTGTTCTCTACCTACCATTTTCAACAGGGTTATACTGTTGGATGTATGATCTCGGCAAGGTTTGAGGTGTGTATAACAAAGTCAGCAGTTCAATTTCCTTATCAGTAGCAGGCTCAATGTTTCCTCTGAACAACATTTTACTAAATGCAAATATGTTCTGTGTGATACCAATCTATTTTCATTTAACCTTTTCATCCGGAGCTCTGGTTGTGTGGAAAAGCTGGATATGGCTTGAAACTGAGGAACTGTAAATTATATATATATATATATATATATATATATATATATATATATATATAAATAATTTTTTTTTTTAATAAAAAAAAGGTTGATTTCAGTCCTGCGTGCCTGCCACCAATTCCTGCTGATAACATGGCTTCAGTCAGCATTCATTTTTGGCTTCACTGCCTACTGAGTTTAAGCTGAAAAGTTTGGCAGTTCAGAATTCACCAGGTGCAGGCTTGCTCTGCAGATCAGTAAGGACTTGTGGTTAATAAATGCTTACCTTTGTAATCACCCCCAGCTATAGTATTGTCCCAACTTGGGCTGCTAATCAATGTGAGGGGACTAAATATCAAATGTATTTTACAAGCCCTGTTACCAGAGTACAATAATTTAGTTGTATTGTACAGGGCAACAGGATCTTAAACCAGAGTTACAGTATATGAAGATACCGTCAGGTGATTGCACACTGCAAAAAAGCTGCAGGGATATCTTCTATATAACCCCTCCCACTCTCAGCTAGATACCATTTTTGCTAGAGATGGGACATACCCCTCTTTTTGAAGGAAAATTTTCTTTAACTATGAAGCTCTAACTGATCCATAGCCACTGTGGCTTCCTCCTGCCGCTTTCTGGTTTGAACTAAGCCTTGGGATTCCGTAACCAGACCTTCCCTGAGTAAAGGCGTGGGTCAGCTTGTAAATGTTGCTTGGCCAATGGATCCTGCAAGGGTTCTCACCTTGGCATGTGGTGATTTTCAGGTCTTGGGTTGTAGTCTGCATGTGCTAGAGCCCTTCAGGGGTATGCCCTTTGAAGAGGGCAAAGTCAAGATGGGTCTGCTGAAGTGAGTCCCAGCTACAGCCCTTCCCTGTGTCCACTGTGCTGTGTTCCAATTTCCTGGGGTCTAATGGAGCGCTGGCTGTGATGCGTTTTGTAGCTATTGGCAGGAGCGCTGGCTTGGGTGCACATTTATTAACATGGTGCCAAGTATTTTCCACCAAGTTTCTCCTGGGCCACCACAGTAATATGTAGTTTTTAGTTTCATGAGCTTACTGTGCATGCGTACTGGTTTCTTCTAATCTTGCTGTACAGAGGACTGGTTCAGCTTTGCTCCTGCCATTAATGTGCACAGCAATCCAACAATACTACCTGGACTCCAGTGATAATAATGCTGGCACAGATTACATTTCTCACCCTGCTGGGGTTGTTGTAAGCACCCCTCTGGGGACACCGGCAATGCAGATCAGAAGGTGCTGGGTCGGGGGGAGGTCTTACTGGCTACCAATCCGAGGGAATTTTCTCAACCCAAATGCTGGTTCATTTTCTCACTCCTGATCTAGGGTTGGCAACGTCTGGGTACTTTAGGCCACCACAGCCTGCTGTAGCATGTCAGACAGCCATTAACTACTGCTCCGCAGGACTCTGTGAGTTGCACCTGATTGGTAATGTCTCACTTTGTACTTGTATGACTGCCTATGGTGAGCTAGTCACAGACCACCTGTTCTGCAGTGGTCTGAGTTCCTTTTGTTGGTAACGTTTCACTGTATACGGTTTGTACAGCAGTCTATGGTGACCTAGCCATGACTACCACTATGCAGTGGGCTGTGATTATCCCTTATGATTAATGTATTTGTACTGTTTTTATAGTGGCCTACGGTGACCTAGTTGTGAATCGCCATTCACCCTTGCTCTGCAGTGGTTTGTACATGACCGTTGCACTTAATGTCCCACAGACTACTGTTGGTACATTTTGCTGGCCTGCAGGGACTGTCATGCTGGACCATTAACTTTACTGCTTTCGCGAGTACCTCTTGTAGATAATACTGTTTGTCCTGCAGCCTACGATGACCTAGTCACGCACGGCCATTTAGCCCCTACTGCTCTGCGGTTGGCCTGGGAATAAAACACTTTGATAATTCTTGCTATTTTGTTCAGTGGCCTATGGTAACCTAGTCTGGTATGGATGTGTGGCCACTTCACCCCCTGTAGTGGTTTGGTGTACACTTGTGGATAATATATCACTGTATACTGTTTAAGAGTGGTGCTACTGCTCTGCAGTTGGCCTGTGAGTGACCCAAGTGACACTGTCTAATAAGTATACTGTTAGCACAATGACCTGCTTTGGGTGGTCTGTGAGTTTCCCTGGGTGGTAATGTCTCACTTTCACTCTTAGTGGCCACTTATGACTAAGTCACAACAGACTTTGTCCCTGCCTGGCAGTGGGCCTGTGGGTGCTCTTTGTGGGTATGGTTTTTATTTACATGCTGTCTTTGTATGTCAGCAGTGGGTGCCTCTGCTATAAACTCTTCATCTCCTCCAGCTCGGCCATTGGTCCATAATCCCACATCTGGGAGCCTACAGTGACCTAGTGGCAATTGGCTGTTTACTTCCTCCTGCTCTGCAGGTGCTACATTAGTTACCCTTGATGTTAACTGTCGATATGCTGACGAGTTGACCAAATCACACCAGGCCATTAATATTTCTGCTTTGCCATTGGTCCATAAGTCACCTTTACTATTGCGCTCTCACTTGCAGGTTACTTGGCTATTGTGAATGCTCCAATAGTAAAGCATAAGGGAGTCCCACTACCATGCATCATGTGCCCTCACCTGAAGTTGTGGACCTGTTGGTGTAAGCAATATGTCAAATGCGCCTTCCCCTTAAAGGGGTCTATAACCAGGGCTTCACCACTCTCCTTCCTGGGGATTTCTCCACTGGCTCTTGTATGAATCACCACCAATATGCAGCCTCCACTTTCTCCTCCACTCAGAAAAGGAATACCATAGTGCTTTTCCATTATAACACAAAATCCCTTTATTAAAAAGCTTAAATTCTATACACTCACAAGATAAGTGCACCAAGATGGTAGTGCACCACTTCAAAGGCTTGCCACAATATCTGGGTGCAATGTCCCTCTAAAGCTAACATCAACATTGTCTGGTTCCAGCAATCCAGCGCCATTTCTGGGTTGATGCAGTGACATCATAGGCCCTGCCCTGATATGTTTTGTCACGCCCATGTGACTTTATCAAAGTGTTATTCAAGGGTTATTTTTTATTGATCCCCAGACTTTGAAGATATCCCATGATTCCTTCTCTGAAGGAGTGGCTAGAACGTGTAGACCATATTCCTGACATGCAGTCCATTTTGCACTACAAACTAGACAGATTGACTTCATTAACGTGGCAGGCATGGAAAGACCATTCCAATCCTCTGATGGCTTTATACATTTCTTTGTTTCAAAGGACTGAATTAAACTTGGGTTACTAAGATACCCTTGATTAATTTAGAAAGGAAACACAAGAGCCATGTGGTGCCTATTTTCTGGGCATCTTAGTACCCACTTTCCTCTCATTCTTCATCAGTTACCTACCTTTTCCCCTTCCATATTCTTTGGATATCTCCACCCGCCCTCCCACCCCCCCCCTCCAGATCAAAATACCAGACAATTATCTCTTCTACTTGAGACACAAGACAACTAAAGCTTAAAGCAGAGTGTACCTCTCTCTGGGCAACATTTTGGGACACAAGAAGTTAGGTGTTTTGGAGGTTATATGTTGTGTTTTCCACCTCAGATTTATGTAATTTATTTTAAGAGAAAAATGTGAAATTAATGAATGACATCACTTATTGTAAAAAGGGATCTTCCAACAAAGCCACACCTGCAGTTTTTCTGACAGTGGTAGATTTATTAACTGTGCTGCCCTTCAGTTTCTTTGAAAATGTTATACACAGGGCCTGTGCTTCCAGTAGGTGAACTTGGTGACTGCCTAGGGAGCAATGCCACTCTGTGCGGGACGCCGCCATGTCATGAATGATCTTTCTGCTGAGAGGAGGGGAGGAAGAAAGGACAGAGGAAGATGCCAGGCTAGTGTAGCAGCTGATCTGCTGCTTCTTCCAGTGTTTCTCTCAGACTCTGTCCCTTAATGCAAGCTGGCTAGCGGCTGCTGATCACTATGGAGTTCCAGCCCTTCTCTTCCCATTCATCAGCGGAGGTGGAGGGGTGTCTGCGGAGGAAGGTAATGTCTGATGTTTCCTGTGTGTGACCTGGCTGGCCATCCATCACATGTGCAATGTGTCAGTGAGTGATGACATCACAATCCCACAGCCTGCTCTTCTAGTGCCTGCTGATCTATGTTAGTGTTGGTGTGTTGTCTCATCTGTCACTGTGTGGGGTCACTCAGTTCAGCTGCCTGTTGTCACAGCGTTTTATCTCCCCCCATTGCCTGGGGAATTCCAGCCTTGGATCTGTCAGAGTGTGGATCCATCATCCTCTACTCAATGCAAGTGTCGCCCTTTCACTGCCAGCCACAGATTTTGTCCGTGACATAGATTTTGTCTTTATTATTGGTGCTGGTGGTATCTTATGGCATTTATTTTTGCAAATTAAAAGAAATTTAGCAGTTTCATGTTTTGTTGAGTTATTTTCTACTGTTTTTAAAATAAGATTTGAGTATAACCAGGGCTGGTGATACACTATTATGTTAATAGTAGCGCTGAATGTCACTTTAAACAAGCTGCTAGCAGGCTTTCCACGAGCTGCAAGTTGTGTTGAAACCTGCTAGCAGCTTGTTTAAAGTGGCAATCGGCACTCCCACTAGGATCTATGCTCAGCATGGAGCTGAATGGTACTTTAAAAGCTTCAACAAAGTTCTGCTTGAGGTGATTGTACAGTGGGGATCGAAAGTTTGGGCACCCCAGCTAAAAATTTGTATTAATGTGCATAAAGAAGCCAAGGAAAGATGGAAAAATCTCAAAAGGCATCAAATTACAGATTAGACATTTTTATAATATGTCAACAAAAGTTAGATTTTATATACACTTTCAAAATAACAAACAAAAAAATGGTGTCTGCAAAAGTTTGGGCACCCTGCAGAGTTAATATCTTGTACTGCCCCCTTTGTCAAGTATCACAGCTTGTAAACGCTTTTTGTAGCCAGCCAAGAGTCCTTCAATTCTTGTTTGAGGTATCTTTGCCCATTCTTCCTTACAAAAGTCTTCCAGTTCTTTGAGATTTCTGGGCTGTCTGTCACGCACTGCTCTTTTAAGGTCTATCCATAGATTTTCAATTATGTTGAGGTCAGGAGATTGTGAAGGCCATGGCAAAACCTTCGGTTTACGCCTCTTGATGTAATCCCCCGTGGATTTCGAGGTGTGTTTAGGATCATTATCCATTTGTAGAAGTCATCCTCTTTAACTTCAGCTTTTTCACAGATGGCATCAAGTTACCATCCAAAATTTGCTGAAATTTTATTGAATCCATTTTTCCTTCTACTTGTGATGTTCCCTGTGCCACTGGCTGCAACACAACCCCAAAGCATGATTGATCCAACCCCATGCTTAACAGTTGGACAGAGGTTCTTTTCATTAAATTCTGTGCCCCTTCTTCTCCAAATGTACCTTTGCTCATTCCGGCCAAAAAGTTCAATTTTAACCTCATCGGTCCACAGAACTTGTTTCCAAAATGCATCAGGCTTGTCTATATGTTCATTTGCAAAGTTCAAACGATGATTTTTGTGGTGAGGACGTAGAAGAGGTTTTCTTCTGATGACTCTTCCATGAAGACCATATTTGTACAAGTATCTCTTTATAGTGGAATAGTGTACCACAACTCCAGTGTCTGCCAGATCTTTCTGGAGGGATCGTGCAGTCAAACGTGGGTTTTGAATTGTTTTTCTCACAATCCTGCGAGCTGTTCTGTCTGATATTTTTCTTGGTCTTCCAGATCTTGCTTTAACTTCCACTGTTCCTGATGACTGCCATTTCTTAATTACATTCCGAACAGAGGATATTGACATCTGAAAACGCTTTGCTATCTTCTTATAGCCTTCTCCAGCTTTGTGAGCGTCCACTATTTTCAGTTTTCTAGACAACTGCTTAAAAGAACCCATGGTGCTGATTGTTGGGGCAAGGTCAGATGAGTCCGGGCATTTAAAGCCTTTGAGATTGACATCACCTGGTCTTCCCAGACAATGATTGAGAACAATCCATGACACTGGCAGGTCTCAGCTTTGCAAAGGGGGCAGTGCATGCTATAAATTCTGCAGGGTGCCCAAACTTTTGCAGACGCCATTTTTTTGTTTTCTGTTATTTTGAAAGTGTAAATGATGGAAATAAAATCTAACTTTTGTTGACATATTATAAGAATGTCTAATCTGTAATTTGATGCCTTTTGGAGATTTTTCCATCTTTCCTTGGCTTCTTTATGCACATTAATACAAATTTTTAGCTGGGGTGCCCAAACTTTCGATCCCCACTGTAGCTGTATTAGTGCACTTGCAACAGAAACAATTGAGTACTTTCTGTGATACTTTTTTTTTTTTTTTTTTTTTTTTTTTTTTAATTTGCACTAACATACAATTTTTCAGGACAAGCTTTCGGGGTGAACTCCTTAATTCAAGGTCCAAGTAGTACTGAACAACGCTCTGCAAATGATCTGTAAAGGTTTGCTGTTATATAAACTGAAGCCCATGTGAAACAGGCCTTACCAGGTGCAGTCCAGGAGAGATTCCAAAATGTGTCTATTTAGAGCAGTGTTCCTTTAAGAGGTATACATACCTCTTGGGGGAATGTTACTTTGATCTTTTGATAACTGAAAAAAAAAAAAGCAATAAGATTATCTGCACTATTAAGCCTTAAATCAAATTAGAGAAATCACCTTAATGTGCCAGATAACATCTAAGTAACTGTCAGGGACTGTACCAACTTTCTATTGTTTAAAATGAACCTGTGTATTTTTTGCCACCGTTGCATAGGTTGAAAAAAAAAAAAAAAAGACAAATCCATCTAGAAGGTAATATGATAAAATCCTTGTGATTTTTCTTTTAGCTGTTTTGTTCTAGCTATCTCTATATAAAGTTGAACCAACCTATTGACATCTTTGTCATACTGATACCAAATAGGACTGGTGATGATGTTAACAGTCTGGTGAAGACAATTGGGGGTCTTATAAAACTGCTGATTTTAGAGAATCAAATCATTGAAAAATTTGATTTGCTGTCAAGCTTTGCTGTGCATTGCACGTATTTCTAATTATGTAAAGCCTAATGTTTTTATACCCTTCCTGACTTTTCAGGTTTTTTTTTTTTTCTTTATTTTGCTTCTTTACTCTGGCTTCTTTACTCTGTTGCACCTACACCTTCAGTTATTTATGTAACATGCATATTTCCTGAGCTTCCTGCAGCTTTGTTTCTTAATATAGTTGACTGTACTGTCTAATAATAACAAGCAGTGTAGTGAGCGGTGTGCATGCTGCTGTGACAGAGACAAGTTGCAGATGCCCCCTTCTGATGAGCTTCTAAGCCTTGCAAAGGGCAGGCAACACCAGGGGTTCACCCGGGATGAACAGAAAGTCAAGCGAGAGACAAAGGTCCACCAATAAATTATTCATCTTAGTGACTTGCCCTCCAACTAGCCATTATTTCTTTCTACGTATTTTTCCTCAATTGTAAAGATAACCCACTTTTTCAATCTCCAGTTTAAGACACTACCAAAACTTAAAGGGGCCCATTCACACTTGTGTTTTGTGGCAGCGTACCTGTTCTATGTGCTTGGCAGTGTCATTCAATGTGAGTGGCACCCCAATGCATTGTACAGCACAGCCCAGTTCATATACTGCCCACTGCATTAAAAAAAGTGTACATTTTAAAGTGATTCTTCTAGGATCATGGTTGAAGCTACGGTAGTGCCCCATTGTTGGTGTCACTGTGAGGAATAGTGCCCCATCATTGGTGTTAGTGGGAGGAATAGTACCCCGTTGTTAATATCAGTAACAGGAATTATACCCCATTGTTGGTGTCAATGAGAGAAAAAATTGCCCCAAGGGCCAGATAAAGGCAAGAAAAGGACCACACTGTGGAGACCACTGAAATACTGTATATAGCCATCTACAAAATATTTAAACAGGAAAAAATCAGGTCTTAATTCAAATCGTGTCCACAGAAAAAGAACATATGCTTAAAAGATCATGTTTTGTAATTCTTTTTATAGTCCAAACTGCACATGGAAAAGGTATGTGTGGTTTTTTTTTTTTTTTACATATACACATTTCTCTGTGTATGTACAGTCGTGCTCAAGAGTTTGCATACCTTGCAGAAATAATGGAATGTTGATATTGAAAATATGATGGATCATGCCATGTGGGTTTTTTTTTTTTTTTTTAAGGCTAGTGATCATATGAAGCCATTTATTATCACATAGTTGTAAGGCTCCTTTTTAAATCATAACAAATCACACAAATGGCCCTGATCCAAAAGTTTACATACCCTGGAATGTTTGGCCTTGGTACAGACACATAAGGTGACAAACAACTGATAAAATGGCAATTAAAGGTTAATTTCCCACAGCTGTGGCTTTTTAAATTGCAATTAGTGTCTGTGTATAGTCAATTATTTTGCTCTCATGTAGATGCACTGAGCAGGCTAGATACTGAGCCATGGGGAGCAGAAATGAACTGTCAAAAGACCTGTGTAACAAGGTAATAAAACTTTATAAAGGTGAAGGATATAAAAAGATATTCAAAGCCTTGACTATGCCAGTCAGTACTGTTCAATCACTTAAGAGGTGGAAAATTCAGGGATCTCTTGATACCAAGCCAAGGTCAGGTAGGCCAAGAAATATTGCAGCCACAATTGCCAGAAGAATTGTTCTGGATACAAAGAAAAACCCACAGAGATCCCTGAATTTTCCACTTAAGTGATTGAACAGTACTGACTGGCAAATTCAAGACTTTGGCTATCTTTTTGTATCCTTTTCCATCTTTTTAAAGTTCTGTTACCTTAGTACGCAGGTCTTTTGACAGTTATTTTCTGCTCCCCATGGCTCAGTATCTAGCCAGTAGTAGCCTGCTCAATATACCCACATGCGCGCTAACAAAGTCATTAATTTATTTAAAACGTCAGATGTGGGAATTTAACCTTTTAATTGCCATTTTAACCAGTTCCCGACCATGCTATAGCCAAGAGACGGCTACAGCATGGTCGGCTGGTTCTGGTAGGCTGTCTGAGGAGCAGAGGAGAGCTGGTAAGCGGCATTTTGCAGGGGCACCTGTAACCTGATTATCAGGGCAACCCCATCACTGCCAATGTGTGCTGGCAATTGCTGCCCATCAGCTGCATCAGTGCTGCCCATCTGTACAGCCTTATCAGTGCCCATCAGTGGAGAAAAATTACTTATTTACCAAACTTTATCAATCGGTTAACCGCTGTATGTCCTAACAAACAATCGAGGGCATAGAGTTCCCCCAGAAAACAGTAGTTTAAAAGAGAACCAACAGCAGTGTAAATAAAACCAATAGCTTTATTATATTTCACAAAAAATTGGTAATAGACCTATTAGATTAAAGGATCCTCCATTAATAAAATGGATAACGTTATCACCTTTAACCACATGCCGCCCAGTTACTGTATAAACACGGCGGCAGGGCGGCACGGCTGGGCAAAACCACGTTTTAAAACATGTGTTTTGTAAACAGGTAGGGGGCGCGCCGCCCTACCTGTCCCGCCGATAACAGCCGCGGATGTCAGTCGCTGGGTCACAGCCGGTCGTTACCGGCTATGTCCCGGCGATCGGCGGCAATCGCTGACAGAGAGCACAGCTGTGCTTTCTGTCAGTTCCCTGACAGCTCCAGGACAAGCTGATCGAGACAGAAGAGTATCTCTCCTGATCAGCGGTGTCCCGTGCAGTACACACCCCCGCCCCCTAGTATAACACTCCCCTCACACAGTTAACCCTTTCCCTGATAAATAAACTTAACCCCTTCCTCCCCAGTGCCATTAGTACAGTGTCAATGTTTGTTTTTTTTGCACTGATCACTGTATTGGTGTTACCGGGGATGTCAGTGACCCCAAGTCAGTACCCCCCAATGTCAGAATGTCCGCCGCAGTCCCGCCATAAGTCACTAATCGCTGCCATAAGTCGCTGATCGCTGCCATTATTAGTATAAAAAAAAAAAACAACAAAATCCCAGTATCTTTCCCGCCATTTGTAAACGCTGTAACTTTCGCGTAAACCAATTAATTTACACGTATTGGGTTTTGTTTTTTTTTTTTAGCAAAGACGTCGCAGAATGCATTTTGGCAGAAATTTATGACTAAATTTGATTTTTAAATTTTTTTTTACTGGACATGTTTTATAGCAAAAAGTCCAAAATATTGTTTTTTTTTCCTCAAAATTGTCAGCCTTTTTTTTATAGCGCAAAAAAAAAAACCGCACAGGCGATCAAATACCACCGAAAGAAAGCTCAATTTGTGCAAAAAAAAGGATATAAATTTAATTTATGTACCATATTGCATGACCGCGCAATTGTCCGTTAAACTAGCGCAGCGCTGTATAGCAAAAAAATGATGTAAATTACAGTATCTATACCATAGTTTGTAGACGCTATAACTTTCACACAAAGCAATCAATATACACTTATTGGGATTATTTTTTTACCAAAAACATGGAGCAGAATACATTTTGGTCTAAATTTATAACCAACTTTGAGTTTACTATATATTTTTTTTTATAGCTGAAAGTAAAAAATATTGTTTTTCTTACATTTTTGTCCTTTTTTTGTTTATAGCGTGAAAAATAAAAAGCGCACAGGTGATCAAATACCACCGAAAGAAAGCTCTATTTGTGTGAAAAAAAGGATGTAAATTTTGTTTGGCTGCAGAGTGAACCAGAGTCTCGCAAAGTGGACTAACCATTCTAACCAGCAATGGCGGATCCAAGACTCTGGGAAATAGTCTCCAACCGGGGCAAGGTCCACCAGGGATCGATGGCCCTTGTAAATGAACAAAAATTGGGGCAGAGAGACTCGCTGAGTTTCCTAATATATACCACCAAATTGGCAATTCACATCCCATAGGGAATAGCAGCCCCAATAATTATTGATATTAAGCGCATTAGTGTAATATCTCGCAGCAAAGTACTACATAGTTGGCGACTTGATGGTCTGTTCATCCAAATAATCCACTTCATCTTTTCACAGATTTTTTGAGAAAAAATTAGCATCCAGCTTCAATAGACATCAGTAGGTAACAATGTCAATATTATATGATGGAAAAATTAGGGCAATTGCCCCTTTAACCGCCTCCTGCCCGCCATATAGTACAATGATGGGTGCAAGGCGGTTCTCTCGTTCTGGGAAGACATCATATGACGTCCTCCCATTCTAACCGCGCATGCCCTGCAATCGGTGGTGCGCTGTGTCCCTCGGACACAGCGGATCACCGATCAATGGAAAGAGCCGAAGATGTCGGCTCGGTCATGTGATCAGCTTGTCCAATCACAGCTGATCACATGTAAATAGGGAAATGCCAGTTATCGGTATTTCTCTCCTCCCGAGCTGTCACGCTGACAGCTCAAGAAGCAAGGAGAGCTGGTAATCGGCATCCCTCAGAGGGGACATGTACACTGACCATTAGGGCACTGATGATCAGTGTAGACCCAGCAGTGCCACCTGTCAGTGCTCATCCATGCCACCAGCCAATGCCACATATCAGTGCCCATCTGAGCTGCCTATCAGTGTGCATCAGTGCCCATCACTGCAGCCTCATTAGCGCACATCAGTGAAGGAGAAAAATCACCTATTTACAAAATTTTATAACAAAAACCAAGAAACTTTTTTTTTTTTTCCAAAAATTTTCAGTGGTTTTTGGTTTAAGAAAAAATAAACCCGGAGGTGATTAAATACCACCAAAATAAAGTTCTATCTGTCACAAAAAAGATAAAAATTTCTTATGGGTACAGTGTTGCATGACCGTGCAATTGTCATTGAAAGTGCAACTGCGCTGAAAGCTGGAAATTGGCCTGGGCAGGAAGGGGGGGTATAAGTGCCCTGTAGGCGAGTGGTTAACACTGATCACAGGTATGAGTGATTTGATTATCTCCAAATTACTATGTTGACATAGATGACATTGATTTCCCGCTTGAAATAGAGGGTTAATATCCTTGTAATGATGAATGTAGAAGATTGATAACTCCAAGGTAGTGAGACCAGTTCAGTCCCAGGTGATTACATAGCATTGAATTTCAGGACTCCCTAATTAGGGAGAGGTAATAATAAAAATATGTAGATTTTATTATGATTCTTACAACCTGTGCATGTCACCTTGTGTGTCTGTACCAAGGCCAAACATTCCACGATATGCAAACGGTTTTCCAATATTTTATTCAGTTGTGACATTAAAGCACAACAATGCAAAAGAGCACCTAGTCCGCCCGCGCAGGGGCTATGACTGGCGCTGTCAAGTGGAACAAACATACAGAAAATGAATAAAGGAGGAGGACCATCCTCCGCAAACAATCACATTAAAGGATAACTTCACCTTTTGACCAAAAATAATAGATGTGCATTTTTTTTACAGGTAAAAAAAATGTGCATTTATTATTTTTGGTTGCAGGAACCTGTAAAGCATTGCACCAGCAATCAGCAGATTGCTGGTGCTATGCCGGTCTCTTGCAGAGCTGTCAGCATATCTGCTTGGATTTATGGGCACGTAGTTATACTGACAGGAAGATTCAACGAACTACCATGGTAGCTGATTGAGAAATACAAGCTGACAGCCTTGGCTGGACTTGTAATTCATTTAATTCATTCACAGAACACTGAATGAATGACGTGTCTGTCTGGGCGGAGCCCTGCACGTCCGTCCTGTTTTTTTTTTAAAAGTGACAGCTAATACGAGGAACTTCTCCCTGCACTTCTGTCACAGGGAGTGAGGGAGGGACGCAACTGCAGCATTAGGAACTTGGAACTTGTAATAGGTTCCCAAAGGTGGATTTACCCTTTAAACAAAAAAAGTAACATGCTAAGGTGTTGGGGAAGACCCCATGCTTGTCAAAAGCAGCCAGGATATTAACCAGTTCCTGACCATGCTATAGCCAAAAAAAACAGCTACAGCGCAGTTGGCTAGTTCTGGGAGGGCATCCATGGATGTCCTCCCAGAACCACAGCCCCCGCATGTCCCCTGGAGCGCAAAGGCCCCTCGTACGAAGAGAGACAAGGAGAGAAACAGGAAAAAAAAAAGGCAGGGGAAAGGATAAGGGATCCTGGATCATCAGAGCCGACCCACGCTTGTCAGAGGAAGGTCAGGGAAGACATATGTCAACCACGGTTCCCAAATGTTCAGGAAGTCATTAAGAATATTAGACATGTTCAATAAAGTGTTACTAAACTGACTTCAGTAAAATCAGTCTGTATATGCAGTAAAGCATGCTCATTAGCTTA
>NW_028318463.1:0-10000 GCF_062004578.1 Staurois parvus
AGTATATCAACCCCAATGTAGGTCAGAATGCAGAGACCGTGCATAATCATTTTCTCAGTTTCTTGTTGGCTGGTTTTATGGGCGCTAAATCTTCCTCCTCTTCCGAGTCATCTTCATCGTCTTCCCCCTCCTCAGATTCCAGGTCTAGTGGTACTGCAATGGGAGTGCAAAAAACAAAAGTTAAGTAGTTAAAAGACATCTACATGGATTCATGTTCTGAACCAGTAGTTCTCAACCACAGGCTATGGCCCACAGCCAGGTTGCAGTCTCCCTCATCCCAGGCCCTCTGACTACTGCAGATCATCTAACCTCCCACAGTGCCTCCCATAATGGCCCACCATGTCTCTCAACCTTCCACAGTGCCTTCATGCTCCCGTAGTGCCTACCAACCTCCCATAGTGGTCCACTATGCCTCTCAACCTCCCATAGTGCCCCTCAATCACCCATAGTGGCCCACCATGCCTTCCAACCTCCCATAGTGGTCCACCATGCCTCTCAACCTTCCACAGTACCTTTGAGCTCCCATAGTGTTTCCCAACCTCCCATAGTGGCCCAACATGCCCCTCAACCTCCCACAATGCCTTCCAACCTCCCATAGTGGCCCACCATGCCCCTCAACCTCAAACAATGCCTTCCAACCTTCCATAGTGGCCCACCATGCCCCTCAACCTCCCACAATGCCTTTCAACCTCCCATAGTGGCCCTCCATGCCCCTCAACCTCCCACAATGCCTTCCAACCTCCCATAGTGGCCCACCATGCCCCTCAACCACCCACAATGCCTTCCAACCTCCCATAGTGGCCCACCATGCCTCCCAACTTCCCAAAATGCCTCCCAAATTCCCATAGTAGCCCACCATGCCTCTCAACCTCCCACAATGCATCCCAACCTTCCAATAATGGCCCACCATGCCCCCCCCCCAACCTCCCATTGTGGCCCACTAGGCCCCAGAACCTCCCACAGTGCCTCCCAACCTCCCATAGTGGCCCACCAGGCCCCTGAACCTCCCACAAAGCCTCCCAGCTTCCAACCTCCCAGAGTGGCCCACTGTGCCCTTCAATCTCCCCACGGTATCCCCAAGCCCCCAGAGAGCCCACAGCTTATTGGTCCCTGGTCCCAGTAAGGTTGATAAAAACACAGTTCTAAATTTAGTGGGGTGTTTGATAATTCCCAAAAGCTTCCAAAATGTTCTCATCACCATGACCTCCCCATTTCATCTATACTTTCTCACTGAACGGTTATCCATCCATATGTTCCCGTGAAGATTACAGGAAGGTGGTTGAATCATCATGTCTGTACCACTAACACCAATAGAACGTCGATATAGGGATATGTAGACAACGTGGACCAATAGCAACAGTAGCTCGGCTGCAAGGCTGTATGAGCTGCTTGTGTTCGTGACCCAGTTCGCCAGAACCAGTGGGAAACTGTTATTTATCTCATCCCTGCTGGCTCAATCAGCTGCAGCCAGGGAACTCCCTGTTCTACAGCTGCATGCACGCAAAGGGGTTCGGGATAATGGTGACATCACCAACCTGATGTCATTAACATAATATGGCCATATTAGGTCAATTACATCATCATAATCCCGGGCCCCTTTGTGTACAACAGTGGAGAATGCCTGGGAAGAGAAGGTGATGCAGGGCTCGATTACCTGCTAGGTCCTTATTGGTATCCACAGGCAGCAGGAATGAGCTGGGATTGGTCCAAACCGAGTTCAGCAGAACCGGTGGGAAGCTGTTACATGATCATATCCCGCTGGCAGAACAAGCAGTGCCCTGGCATTCCTCACTCTACAGATGAAAGTACACAAAGAGGCAGGGATACTCATGACATAATTGACTCTAATAGGAGTCTGCTGTGATTCCTCATGAAGTCACAGTTGGCTCCCATATCCAAAATGGCGGCTCCAGGTACCCGCAGCAGTAAGAAGAACTGGCTATGGGAAGACAGTGCTGGAACCTCAGGTACTGGTAAGTACCTGATTGTAAAAGTGAGCAGCTACAGTAATTTTTCAAATTAAAAAAAAAAAAAAACAAAACACTGACCTTTAACTGCAGCTGCTGCAACAGAGAATGGATACAATGCTCTCTTGCCCACTCCTGCCCCCTCTACCATTCACAAAACTTGTAGTACTACATTCCCACAATGCTCTGTGTTCTGTGAATGGAGGAGGAGCAGCTGAATGACAGGATTCCACCATCCAGTTGCAGAATGCACAACATTGTGGTAGTGTAGTCATGTGAGTTGTGTGAATGGCGGAGAGGGCAGAAGGCGGCAGGCGAGCTGTGCAACATTTCTCTATAACAGCGGCTGCAGTTAACTTTCACAGTGCTGGAGGACGGGAGGTTCAGGACAGGATCTGGCGGCTGTGAGGAGGCACTGTAGGGATGGCTTTTGAGATACATACCATTACATGTAACCAATGTGTATGCGGCTGTATTCCCCCTCCCCAAAAATATATACTAAACTTTCTCCTTAAAAGGGTGGATTCACCTTTACAATAAATAATTAAAATTATATCCATCTATACATACACTGTGATAGAGAGATAGAGAGATAGATAGATAGATAGATAGATAGATAGATGATAGATGATAGAGAGATAGATAGATAGATGATAGAGAGATAGATAATAGATAGATAGATAGATAGATAATAGATAGATAGATAGATAGATAGATAATAGATAGATAGATAGATAATAGATAGAGAGATAGAGAGATAGAGAGATAGATAGATAGATAGATAGATAGATAGATAGATAATAGATAGATAGATAGAGAGATAGATAGATAGATAGAACACATACATACACAATGAAGAAAATGCATATTTGCTCCCCGGCTGATGTTGAATGTTCACCACTCACAAAGAAATGATCGGTCTACAAATCAAATGTTCGGTGTAACACTGAGAGACAGAATACAACAACAAATTCAGCAGAAATGCGTCTAACAAATGATGACTGATCTGCATGTTCATGAGGGAAATAAGGATTTGATCCCCTATCATTCAGCAGGATTCTGGCTCCCAGGTGTCTTTCATACAGGTAACAAGGTGAGATTAGAAGCAGTCTCTTAAAGGGAGTGCTGATAATCTCATTGTGTTACCTGTATAAAAGACACCTGTCCACAGGAGCAATCAAACCATCAGATTCCAAACTCTCCACCATGGCAAAGACCAAAGAGCTGTCCAAGGATGTCAGGGACAAGATTGTAGACCTACACAAGGCTGGACTGGGCTACCAAACTATGGCCAAGCAGCTTGGTGAGAAGGTGACAACAGTTGGTGCAATCATTCACAAATGGAAGAAACACAAAACAAGTGTCAGTCTCCCTAGGTCTGGTGCACCATGCAAGATCTCACCTCGTGGAGTGTCAATGATCATGAGAACAGTGAGGAATCATCCCAGAACTACACGTGAGGATCTTGTCAATGATCTCCAGGCAGCTGGGACCACAGTCGCCAAGAAAACAATTGGTAACACACTACGCCGACAAGGACTGAAATCCTGCAGTGCCCGCAAGGTCCCTCTGCTCAAGAAAGCACATGTCCAGGTCCGTCTGAAGTTTGCCACTGAACATCTGAATGATGCAGAGGAGGACTGGTGGGAAGTGTTGTGGTCAGATGAGACCAAAATCGAGCTCTTTGGCATCAACTCACCTCACCGTGTTTGGAGGAGGAGGAATGCTGCCTATGACCCCAAGAACACCATCCCAACTGTGAAACATGGTGGTGGAAACATTCTGCTTTGGGGGTGTTTTTCTGCTAAGGGGACAGGACAACTGCACCGCATCAAAGGGACGATGGACGGGGCAATGTACCCTCAAATCTTGGGTGAGAACCTTCTTCCCTCAGCCAGGGCATTGAAAATGGGTCATGTATGGGTGTTCCAGCATGACAATGACCCAAAACACACGGCCAAGGCAACAAAGGAGTGGCTCAAGAAGAAGCACATTAGGGTCCTGGAGTGGCCTAGCCAGTCTCCAGCCCTTATCCGATTGAAAATCTGTGGAGGAGCTGAAAGTTCGAGTTGCCAAATGTCAGCCACCAAACCTTAATGACTTGGAGAGGATCTGCCAAGAGGAGTGGGCCAAAATCCCTCCTGAGATGTGTGCAAACCTGGGGGCCAACTCCAGGAAACGTCTGACCTCTGTGATTGCCAACAAGGGATTGGCCACCAAGTACTAAGTCATGTTTTGTGAAGGAGATCAAATACTTATTTCCCTCATGAACATGCAGATCAGTCATCATTTGTTAGACGCATTTCTGCTGAATTTGTTGTTGCTATTCTGTCTCTCAGTGTTACAATACACCGAACATTCGATTGTTAGACCGATCGTTTCTTTGTGAGGGGCAAACATTCAACATCAGCAGGGGAGCAAATACGCATTTCCTTCACTGTAAGAGTAGCCATCCCCCCTTTTTCAAGGGACCGGCTGTGACTTCAGCCTGCTGAACGAACGGCACACTTGTGATTCAAAAAATCTTCGGTCATACTTCTCCTTTAAGCCCAACCCAAAGCAACCATTGTTTGGCTCTCCCCAGACAGAATTTAAAACCTGAGAGGACTAAAACCTAAAACTACAGAAATGTGAAGTGTCTTGAGTTACACGCAGCAGCCAATCAGAAGCCAGCTGTCATTGTAGTGCAGCAGGTGAAACAATACTTTCTCTTGTAATAGGTTGCCCATGTATCATCAATGCCTTACCAACAATCACTTGCCCAGACAGAAGGACCGGTCCTGAGCCAGACTTCAGGCGAAACGTCACTGGCGGCTGGATCACAAAGTTGTCCAAATTCACCTGAACGGGCCAAGAAAAGAACTCTGTAAATACTGGTACAGGCATCCGGGCACACCCCATGCAAGGACCTTATCACCCGCCACCTACTGGTACAGGTATCCGGACACACCCCATGTAAGGACCATATCACCTGCCACCTACTGGTACAGGCATCCGGACACACCCCATGCAAGGACCATATCACCCGCCACCTACTGGTACAGGCATCCGGACACACCCCATGCAAGGACCATATCACCCGCCACCTACTGGTACAGGCATCCGGACACACCCCATGCAAGGACCATATCACCTGCCACCTACTGGTACAGGCATCCAGACACACTCCACTCCATGCAATGACCGTATCACCTGCCACCTACTGGTACAGGCATGCAGACACACCCCATGCAAGGACCATATCAGCTGCCACCTACTGGTTCAGGCATCCCCGGACCCACCCCATGCAAGAACCATATCACCTGCCACCTACTGGTACAGGCATCCAGACACACCCCATGCAAGGACCATATCACCTGCTACCTACTGGTACAGGCATCCACACACCCCCCATGCAAGGACCATATCACCTGCCACCTACTGGTCCAGGCATCCGGACACACCCCATGCAAGGACCATATCACCCGCCACCTACTGGTCAAGGCATCCGAACACACCCCATGCAACGACCATATCACCCGCCACGTACTGGTCCAGGCATCCGGACACACCCCATGCAACGACCATATCACCTGCCACCTACTGGCACAGGCATCCGGACACACCCCATGCAACGACCATATCACCTGCCACCTACTAGTACAGGCATCCGGACACACCCCATGCAATGATCATATCACCTGCCACCTACTGGTACAGGCATCCGGACACACCCCATGCAATGATCATATCACCTGCCACCTACTGGTACAGGCATCCGGACACACCCCATGCAATGATCATATCACCTGCCACCTACTGGTACAGGCATCCGGACACACCCCATGCAATGATCATATCACCCTCCACCTCCCGGTGCAGACACACATCCAAGTTTCTGGCATTGCTGGTCTAGATAATTGGACTTCCACCAGAGACCGGATTTAGTCAGTCAACAGTAAGTGAGTTTTGCCACCCCTAGCCCTTTAAAAGTTTTTAAGTGCCAAGAAATGAAAATAGGCTTTCCAATCTTGTAATTGCTGTGATTGGCTGTCACATGATCAGGAGCTCCTGATCGCCCCCGACAGCTCAGTTACTGTGCTGGGAGAGCACGCAGTGAGCTGCTCCCTATGGACTGTCCAGTGTTAAAGCCCACATGGCAGGTAGTGTCAGGTTAAATGTGTTTGGGACAAACAAATAAAAAGGCTTAAAAAAAAAAAAAAAAAAGAAAAAAAAAAGGAGGCACGCTCAATTAACTACACTTGGGGGGTCTATAAAAATTGACTGTGCAATGCAGCAAGCATTCACAAATGAACACCAGCTCCATCTAGTGGAAAAATGCAGTATTTTCCTGATTGGGGCATTACATGAAAACACTGTATTATCCGATTCAATGGACCGGGAGGAACTGATGATGCTCCTCTGTCTCTTTGACCCCGGAAACAAGGATGTTGTCACTTTCAGCTCTTTGTTTTCAGGAAAGCAGCCAATCAGACCAATCTGTGTCTGATCAGCTGCATTAAAGGCCAGAGGAGAGATTTGGGGTCTCTCCATAAAGAGGACCTGTCATGGCCCATACTTTCACAAGGGATGTGGTTTATCCCTTGTGAAAGCAATAAAGTTGATCCAAATAAATGTGTTATATATATATATATATATATATATATATATTTTTTTTTTTTTTTGTAAGGCATTTTCCCCACAAATAAGAGCTTTCTTGTGTTGATATTTGATCGCCTCTGGCTTTTTTATCATATAAAAACTAAAAAAAAAAAAAAAACCCACAATATTTTTTACGTTCTGCTATAAATCATATCTAATAAAAAAAAAAAAGATTTTAAAATCAAATTTCTTTATAAATTTAGACCCAAATTCTGATACATGCCTTTTATAAAAAAAAAAAAAAAAAAAAAAAAAAATCCCACAGAATGTATATTAATTGGTTAGCATGAACGTTATAGTATCTACAAACTATTGGATATATACTGTAATTTTGTTTTTATTCTAGTAATGGCGGTGATCGGTGACTTATAGCGGGAGTGTGATAGTGCAGCGGGCAATCTGACACTAACTGACATTGAAGTCCCCAGTGACACTAATAATATACACCACCACTGTACTCATGACACTGGCTGGGAAGCGGTTAACATCTGGGGTAATCAAAGGGCTGTGTGCCCAGTAATGTGTAAAGCAGGGGTGTAAAACTGGCTGCCCTCCAGCTGTTGAAAAACTGAAAGTCCCATCATGCCTCTGCCTTTGGAAGTCATGCTTGTAACTGTCAATCTTGCAATGCCTCATGGGACTTGTAGTTTGGCAACAGCTGGAGAGCCGCCAGTTTGACACCCATGGTGTAAAGTGTTCACTGTGTGCTTTTTTTTTTTTTTTTTTTTTACTAAGGGACGTGCCGGTTTTTATTCCCCGCTTTGCAGGGAAACAAAAACTGGCACATCGCCTCTGTCAGTACAGAGCTCTGTGTTTTTACCTATACCAGGAGTAGGCAACCTGCGGCTCTCCAGCTGTTGCAGGACTACAAGTTCCATCATGCCTCTGCAAGTCATAGCTGTAACTGTCAGTTTTGTAATCTTTGCAATGCCTCATGGGAAATGTAGTTCCACAACAGCTAGAGAGCCGCAGGTTGCCTATACAGAGCTCTCTCCACCGATTGGCAGATCCCGGCCATAAACCATTGGCCAGGGCGCAGTGATCCGCAAGTGCTGGAGCCAGAGACAACAGGAAATGCAAGATCATGTATAAATACGAGATTCTGCGCACCCGGCGCACACCGTAGCAGTAAAACTACAGTGCGCGGTCAGCCAGTGGGAATAGGTTAGAGCAGGGGTAGGAGAACGTCTTCCCTCGAGATGATGTGGAACTACAAGTCCCATCACGGATCTGCCTCTGCCCTGGGAGTCAAGCTTGTAGCTGTCAAAAGTCTTGCAATGCCTTATGGGTTTTGTAGTTCCACAAAAGCTAGACGGCGGACGTGTGCCTGGGGGTGGGCACAACAAAAGGTTAGAATGTATACGAGCCTTTAGGTCGGGAGAGTTCCCGGTTCTCTGGTTGGCTCTACTGGACACAAGAACCCAGCGCTTCAAGGCCACCCTTCTACCCGTTCAATGACTACAGTCCTTACCATGGTCTGACAGGACAGCTTCAGTGTGGCGATGGGCACGGTGATGTCCTCATTGGTATGACTGCGGGCCGTCACCTCTACAACATTGTATTCATCCCGGACTCCCTCCCCAAGGCTGACCTGAAGAAGGGAGAAACACAGAAAGTCACCACTGCGTTCATGGTATCAAGCATGTCCCTGAATGGATATCAAAGCAGAAGTGTAATGCCAGCATTGAACGCCCCCCCCCCCCCCCCCTTGCAAATACATCACTGGAGGCCCACCGACCTCATCACTGCATCTGTCGGCTTGTCTTTGCTCCAGGTTTGGTGGAAGGGGCCAGTGAGCTCCTGTAAACACCACAGCACCCTGCCTCTGATCCTTTTTCATAGGTGAAAATAAAAAAAACACATTCCCAGCATCCTTTTAGATGTGCATGCTGCTCCCTGTAGGTCAGGGAGTTGTTTGATCATGCACCTCTAAAGGGATACTGGCGATGCGTTCTTTCATGCTTGGGAACAAGCATTTGTTGATCCAGGGAATATCTGGCTGTCACAGATGATCAGGATTTTGTTTTCCTCCCATGGTGGGGCAACTTGTACCTTGCTTTCGGCTTGGTTCACATGTATGTGTGCATTTTTTGCACATGCATCTTGCCTGTAGGCTGCCCTACACACAGGAAAAGAGGTCCCTGACCCGAATTGCATGGTTTGAGTGAGCGGGTGCTAGTGAGTGGAGGTGTCATTAAGAATTAAACTGGGACAGGCATTGGTAGGTGTCGCTGGGAAGAGGGCAGGGAGACCAGCGCACGTTCATTTGCAAATCTCCTCTAGGTACTAAGAACCTGGAAGTGACATACATGACATCATTCCTGTGACTCCGCAATGCCACTGTGGCCAGCGAAGAAGCTAACAGAGCGCAATCTGAGCACCATTAGCTTTAACGGAGGGCAAGTGAGACATCAGGAAAAATCTCCAGCTGAAGTATTCATACGAAACTGACACTTCCAGCAGTGTCAATCTCCTGTCCCCACCCCCGCCCAATGCGAGGCGTTTCCTCCCGCTGGCCCCTATGTCATCGATGTATCTTGTGTAGCCAGTTGATGCCAAATCACATACATGTGTGTCTATTGGCTTTAGGTGGTTGTACCGGGATGATGCCTGCAACTGCCAGCACCATCCCGGTATCGTAACCCCTTGACGCGACCGCACACAAATTAGCGGCGTCACAGAACTGGGCTTTTTTCCGTGGGGCCGCTAATTTGCGCACCTGTCTTTCTGCTGGGAGCGCGCCACACGGAGCGCTCCCAGCACAAAGACCGGGTGTCACTAAGAGCCTCGGGTCCCGTTCCAACGCTCGGGACACGGCACTCCCAATCCGTGTCACCTGATCACTGTAATAGTCTCCGATTGGCTGTCACAGTGATCAGTCACTGTAAAGCCCGCCCCCCCTTGTTTTCTCTCTCTGACTGGAGGAGAGAGATACATTGTATCTCTCTCTGTCCTTTTTAGAGAGGAAAAAAAACAAAACAAGTGTGTGTAAAAAAGAAATAAAAACTATTTGAAAATAAACAAAAAATACCTAGATCAAGGTTTAATCTGGTCTGTGCCAGGGTTAGTGTTTTGGTCAAAGTAATTTTTTTGGGTGGGGAGTTTTTGTTTTTTTTTAACCATTTCAATACCAGGCAATTTTACACCTTCCTGCCCAGGCCAATTTTCAGGTTTCAGCGCTCTCACACTTTGAATGACAATTGCGCGGTCATACAACATTGTACCCAAACTAAAATTTTATCATTTTCTTCACACAACTAGAGCTTTCTTTTGGTGGTATTTAATCACCGCTGGGGTTTTTATTTTTTGCTAAATTAACAAAAAAAGACCAAAAATTTTGAAAAAAAACTACGTTTTTCTTTGTTTCTGTTATAAAAGTTTGCAAATAAATA
>NW_028318463.1:15000-77500 GCF_062004578.1 Staurois parvus
TAGATGACTGTCACCCCTCCCCCACCATGTGACCATCATTGGGGCATGCTGAGCCTCGTAGTCCTATAGAACACTGACACCCCTCCCCCACCATGTGACCATCAATGGGGCATGCTGGGCCTTGTAGTCCTATAGAACACTGTCACCCCTCCCCCACCATCATTGGGGCATGCTGAGCCTTGTAGTCCTATAGAAGACGGTCACCCCTCCCCCACCATGTGACCATCAATGGGGCATGCTGAGCCTTGTAGTCCTATAGAAGACTGTCACCCCTCCCCCACCATGTGACCATCAATGGGGCATGCTGGGCCTTGTAGTCCTATAGAACACTGTCACCCCTCCCCCACCATGTGACCATCAATGGGGCATGCTGTGCCTTGTAGTCCTATAGAACACTGACACCCCTCCCCCACCATGTGACCATCAATGGGGCATGCTGGGCCTTGTAGTCCTATAGATGACTGTCACCCCTCCCCCACCATCAATGGGGCATGCTGAGCCTTGTAGTCCTATAGAAGACGGTCACCCCTCCCCCACCATGTGACCATCAATGGGGCATGCTGAGCCTTGTAGTCCTATAGAACACTGAAACCCCTCCCCCACCATGTGACCATCAATGGGGCATGCTGGGCCTTGTAGTCCTATGATCACACAGTCAGCGGACATCTCACCGAACATATAACTCTCCACCGGGCTGCCCCGGCCGTCGTCCTCCGACACATCGTTCAGTAAACTCATCCCGATATCCGGACACAGTGCACACACGTGGGGACACACCGACTACCGACCTGGTCAGGAAGGGGAGGAGCGTGGAGATCACAGCGCTACCACACCGCCACCTAATGTCCATATAGGGAACTGCAGGCGCCGCTCCGAGACCTTCCATCCGGGATATCAGGAGAGAGAAAGTGAGAGAGAGAGAGCGGAGATCACAGCACTACCACACCGCCACCTAACGTCCATATAGGGAACTGCAGGCGCCGCTCCGAGACCTTCCATCCGGGATATCAGGAGAGAGAGAGAGCGGAGATCACAGCACTACCACACCGCCACCTAATGTCCATATAGGGAACTGCAGGCGCCGCTCCGAGACCTTCCATCCGGGATATCAGGAGAGAGAGAAAGCGGAGATCACAGCACTACCACACCGCCACCTAATGTCCATATAGGGAACTGCAGGCGCCGCTCCGAGACTTTCTATCCGGGAGAGAGAGAGAGAGAGAGAGATCACAGCACTTCCACACTGCCACCTAATGTCCATATAGGGAACTGCAGGCGCCGCTCCGAGGCCTTTCATTCCGGATATCAGGAGAGAGAGAGCGGGGAGATCACAGCGCTACCACACCGCCACCTAATGTCCATATCGGGAACTGCAGACACCACTCCGAGACCTTCCACCCGGGATACCAGGAGAGGGAGGGAGAGAGATCACAGCGCTACCACACCGCCACCTAATGTCCATGTAGCGAACTGCGCCGCTCCGAGACCCTCCATCCGGGATACCAGGAGAGAGAGAGCGGGGATCACAGCGCTACCACACCGCCACCTACTGTCTAAAGAAGGAACTGCAGGCGCCGCTCTGAGTGGTGCAGCGGCAAGATAGTTCGGCTGCAGCAGCTCGATGATCGGCTTGTCAACCTTACACTGGCGCATGCGCAGTTGCTTCAAAGACTACCCAGCTTCATAGGATAGCTGACAATTGCGTGGTCATGCAACACTGCACCAAAATGAAATGTACGTCCTATTTTCCCACAAATAGAGCTTTTTTTGGTGGTATTTGATTGCCTGTGTATTTTTATTTTTTTAAAAAAAAAGACTGAAAATTTTGAGAAAAAAATATTTTTTACTTTTTGTTATTAAACGTGTCCAGTAAAAAAATTTTTAAAAATAAAATCTCATCATGAATGAATGAATTAGGCCAAAATGTATTCTGCTCCATGTCTTTGCTGAAAAAAATCCCAACTCCCAACATATGTAAATTAAAAAAAAAACAGCAGATCTCAATGGGGAAGAATTTCTGCTGGATCTCTATACTGATATGGACGGGGTAATGTGTGAGGAATGTAAGGACGCCCCATCGTTTGATGGAAATGAAAATGATCGACCTACAGAGGACTGAATTCAAAGATACCCCGAAAATCAAAGTGGAAAAATGATGCAGCAGGCGAGTCCATTGTGCTGAAATGTCATTGCAGCAACTCAGAATGGTCCTCAGTAGTCTGTGTGGCCCCCACGTGCTTGTATGCATGCCTGACAACGTCGGGGGAGGCTCCTAATGAGACCATGGATGGTGTCCTGGGGGATTTCCTCCCAGATCTGGACCAGGGCGTCACTGAGCTCCTGGACAGTCTGATGTGCAACCTGGCGGCGTCGGATGATATCATGATATCCCAGAGGTGTTCTATTGGATTTAGGTCGGGCGAGCGTGGGGGCCATTCAATGGTATCAATTCCTTCATCCTCCAGGAACTGCCTGCATACTCTCCCCACATGAGGCCGGGCATTGCCGTGCACCAGGAGGAACCCAGGACCCACTGCACTAGAGTAACTGCATGTCTCCTGGAATCTACTCCATGCTCTTGAGACTGTGCTGGGAGACACAGCAAACCTTCTGGCAATGGCACGTATTGATGTGCCATCCTGGAGGAGTTGGACTGCCTGTGCAACCTCTGTAGGGTCCAGGTATGGCCTCATGCTACCAGTAGTGACACTGACCCTAACCAAATGCAAAACTAGTGAAAAACAGTCAGAAACTGATCTATAACCACTATTAGACCAGCCCCTTATCTGACAATTTTTGTTTTACAAGTAAAAATAAGTTTCTTGGTAAAATATAAAAGACAGTGTTACGCCGAGTAAATAGATACCTAACATGTCACACCTTAATTTTGCACACGCTCGTGGAATGGCCATAAACTAAGTCACCATAGGAGATACTTAAAAAGAAACAGGTTATTAATTTAGAGTTACGGAGGAGTGTGGTGCTAGGATTATTGCGCTCGCTCTGATGTGCACAGCGATACCTCACTTGCGTGGTGCGATCACCGTTTATGTATGCTTGTGGGAAGAGTGCGTGAGTTTGTCTTTGTGCACAAGCATAGGGGGGCGTGGGTGCTTTAAATATTTCCTTTTTTTACACTGTTTCTTTGCATTTTTGAATCACTTTTATTGCTGTCACAACCCATATGGAAGAAAAATATATCTGAAATATATTTTAAAAATATTCTTCCCAAATATATTGACAATTTTGGCCATATTCAATATATTTGAAAATATATTTCAATATATATATATATATATATATATATATATATAAAATATACACTGCATGTTGAAATGCATTTTCATTACAAAATATAGGAAAAATATTTTTAAAAATATATTTCAAATGTCCTGTATGTCTTTAAAAATACAAATCTACATTTTTGGAATGCATTTACAAATATATGTAAAAATATATGTTAAAATGACTTTTTTATGTTAAAAAAAATCTGAAGAATATATTTTAAAAAATATATATTTTTTAAATATATTTTTTAAAATATATTCTTCAGAATTTTTTGAATATGGTCAAAATTGTAGCATTTCAAATAAATGTCAATATATTTGGGAAGAATATTTTTCAAATATATTTCAAATATATTTTTCTTCCATGTGGGAAGGACTGTAAACATCCTCTGTGACAGCAATAGGCAATGACAGGTACTCAGAGCATCTGACTACACCAAGATCAGTGTGTTCAGATGCTTTCTCTGCTCAACCTCTTCGCGTCGGCGGAATGCAAATGTGCGGCCTCCCGGCATCTGGGCCTAGACGCCGAGCTGCCGCACATTTGCGTTCTATTAAAAAAAAACATGTGCTGAGAGCATGCGCCCAGCGCCCTCCCAGCACACATTTCCGGTACTCACAGAAAGGTCCCAATCTCCTCTTTCGGGACCTTTCCCGATCATGTGGCCGCTGTTACGGCGTGTCATGGCGGTCACATGACCCTAAACCCCATCCCTCCTCCCGGCTTCTGAAACCCTTAAAGGGCAGGGAGGCGCTAGCACCAAGGGGTTAAAAATGCCGCTCTTTACATCCGGGACACCAGAAGTGCCAAAAATGCTCATCGTTTCCTATACCATAGAAATCATTGGAGACCTTCCGGTTCTCAGTGATCTCTGTGGTTAGCCGGTGATAGCATTGGCTTTCATTCCAAGTTCGGACCTGGGGAGGCACCGGCGGGTGTGACCATCTGTAAAAGCCATTCAATGGCTAATTAGCCGCTCGGATTACTTTTACTGTACATAAAAACCAGCCGCTGGCTTAAAAAAACCAATGCCAGGATGATGCCTGCCTGCAGCTGCATCCCAGTACAACCACTTACACCCCGGTCACACCAATCTTGACCTTGAAATCGTGCGACTTGCAATGAAATCGCATGATTTCAAAGATGGATGAGATTCCAATTCGAGGTGCGATTTGGAAGACGTCTGATACAGATGTCTATGCAAATCGCACCAAAAGTAGTGCATGTACTACTTTAGAAATCCGTGCGGCTCCGACCAAGTCGGAACCGCACCAATATGACCACAGTAATTGCAGACAATAGGGTGCGACTTGCCATGCAATTTGCAAGTCGTATGGAATGTAAATGGCATGCCAAGTTGCACCCGGTGTGACTGGGGACTTAAAGCCATATGACATACATGTATGTGATTTGGCGTCAAATGGATAATATATAACATACACTACAACAACCTACAATATATATGTACTATAATGTATGCACTATAAACTACACTAACCTAGCACCCCTGGCATTGGTGGTCATGGCAATGAAAGATGACCCCCAACACATTGGTTCTCATGGCAGTAAAAGGTGACACCCCCCCCCCCCCCCCTGCACTGGTAATCATAGCAATGAAAGATAACCCCCAACACATTGGTTCTCATGGCAGTAAAAGGTGACCCCCCCCCCTGCACTGGCAATCATAGCAATGAAAGGTAACCCTCCCTTTGGTGGTTAAGGCAGTGAAAGTTTTACTGTGTGATGAACAATCAAATTCATTTAACTGCACCCAAAAAGATAACTTATGACTGATCTGCTGCTTTCTTGGTCTGATGATGTAACATAAAAAGTTTTTGAATCATGCCGGTGAATGATGAGCAACCAGGAGGTAGGGAACTTTATATAATCAGCTGTCCCTGATGAGGACCTAGGACCGGGTTTCCTGAGGCATCGAGAGTGACCTTATCCTGCGTGGTGACAGGTATTCTTCATACACATACTTGGAAGGTTGCTTCTATGATTCTCCATCTTTATCACTGCATATCACTGTTGTAAAATAAGTACACCAAGGGCTCTCCCACCATAGGGAGACTTTAGAGAGCTTAGAACTTAAAGTTTACAGCTTGGACCTCAGACCTTAAACCATGAAGCTTAGATCTTAGATCTTAGACCTTACGTTTTACAGCTTAGACCTTAGAGCTCAGACCTTAGAGTTCAGACCTTAGAGCTTACAGCTCAAACCTCAGAACTTAGACCTTCAACCTTAGAACTCAAACCTTAGAGTGCTTAGACGTTAGAGCTCAGACCTTAGACCTTAGAGCTCAGACCTTAGAGCTCAGACCTTAGAGCTCAAATCTTAGAGCTCAGACCTTAGAGCTCAAATCTTAGAGCTCAGACCTTAGAGCTCAAATCTTAGAGCTCAGACTTTAGAGCTTAGACCTTAGTGCTTAGACCTTAGACCTTAGAGTTCATACCTTAGAGCTCAGACCTTAGAGCTTAGTGCTTAGACCTTAGAGCTCAAACCTTAGAGCTTACAGCTCAAACCTCAGAGCTTAGACCTTCAACCTTAGAACTCAAACCTTAGAGTGCTTAGACCTTAGAGCTCAGACCTTAGACCTTAGAGCTCAGACCTTAGAGCTTGACGCTCAGACCTTAGAGCTTGACGCTCAGACCTTATTGTTTAGACCTTAGAGCTCAGACCTTAGAGTGCTTAGACCTTAGAGCTCAGACCTTAGACCTTAGAGCTCAGACCTTAGAGCTTGACGCTCAGACCTTAGAGCTCAGACACTAGACCTTATTGTTTAGACCTTAGAGCTCAGACCTTAGACCTTAGTGCTTAGACCTTAGAGCTTAGACCCTAAAGCTTAGACCTTAGAAATTAGAGCTTAGACTTTATAGTTTAGACCTTAGTGCTTAGACGTTAGACCTTAAAACTTAGACCTTAGAGTTTAGACTTTAAAGTTTAGACCTTAGAGCTTAGACCTTAAAGCTTAGACCTTAGACTTTAAAGATTAGAACTTAGCTCTTAGATATTAAAGCTTAGCCCTTAGACCTTAAAACGTAGACTTTAGACCTTAATGCTTAGAGCTTCAACCTTAGAGCTTAGACCTTACAGCTTAGATCTTAGAGTTTAGACCTTGGAGCTTAAAGCTTAGACCTTAAAGCTTAGACCTTAGACTTTAGAGATAAACCTTAGAACTTAGCCCTTAGACCTTAAAGCTTAGCCCTTAAAACTTAGACTTTAGACCTTAATGCTTAGAGCTTGAACCTTAGAGCTTAGACCTTACAGCTTAGACCTTAGAGTTTAGACCTTGGAGCTTAGACCTTAAAGCTTAGATCTTAGACTTTAGAGATTAAACCTTAGAGTTTAGCCCTTAGACCTTAAAGCTTACACTTTAGACCTTAATGCTTAAAGCTTGAACCTTAGAGCTTAGACCATAGACCCATCTTGGAGAGCTTTCCCAATTCTCTCCCTTGTAGGATTCCCCTATCCCTCCTCTCATTTTTGTTGGATACCTCAGAGCTTTTTTTCTTCCGATGTGTCACTCTGAGGACCACCAACCCACAGATGCTTTTCAGTGGTAAGGATAGGTCTGCTGCAAGTTTAAATCTACCTGTGCTGACAGATGTTTCTGAACGGGAAATGAGTCTGTAAACAATTTATCAATTGAGAAGAGATTTATCTAGAACAACAAAGAGAAGTAAACAGACTGGCCTCAACTCCCAGGAATGACTCAGAACCAACCTCCTCTACAGATGGTTATTGCTCATATCAGGAGGGGTGATGATGATAATGAGTGTGTGGGGCACAGGTGGATGCTCACAGATCTCGGGCAGACAAGTGGTTACATGCCTTGGATGACTCTGCTCTGCCATCTGTTTCTAACATTTCAGTCCAAGAACTGGGAAAGCCAGTCAAACCAGGACAAGTCATCATACTGCTCAGTCATATTTTTGTTATTGAAGAAAGTGGGACTCTGGGCAAAAATAAAAAATGGCATATATGAAGCAGTCTACCACCGTCATTAACACAGCAGTTTTCATTTTTCTAAATCCCCATCCCTATAGAAGTTTTAATACCTGTAGGTACTTTTTTCCACTTTCTGTAACAGGGTGACAGGTTTCATCTGCAGTGAAATTGTACGGGAGCGTTGTCACCTTGTAGACAGGATGGACATGTAAATTTAGATGGACCTAAATTAAGGGCTTGTTCACACTTGCTTAGCCCTTGCTGTCCCTCTGAAAAGCAAATGGTTGACAGGTGGCTTGAAGGCAAATCCATGAATGCTGATGGTGTGAAGCCCAGCCACCCTGCTAACTGATCTGCCATTGCTGCCCATCTCTGCCAATCCCACCATTGGATTTCACTCACCTAACATATAACATTTAAAATACTAACAACATCATACAAAGCCATCCACATCTCTGCCCTGAGCTACAGCACCAACCTCATCTAGAAATATCACACTAACCTTTCCCTCTGCTCCTCTCTCTCCTTCTGCTCTCTAGGTCCCTCATCACCTCCTCCCATGCTCACCTCCAGGACTTCTCCAGAGCCTCTCTTAACCACTTGCCGCCCTGCCACTGTAGAAATACGGCAGCAGGGCGGCACAGGCAGGCAAAACCACGTTTTAAAACGTGTGTTTTGTAAACAGGTAGGGTGCGCGCGCGAGGCGCGCCGCCGCCCTGCTTGTCCCGCTGATCACAGCCGCAGATGTCAGTCGCCGGGTCACAGTCGGTCCTTACCGGCTATGACCCAGCGATTGGCGGCAATCAGTGACAGAGAGCACAGCTGCAGTAGCTGTGCTATCTGTCACTTCCCTGACAGCTCGAGAACACGCTGACCGGGACAGAAGAGTTTCCCTCTCCCAATCAGCGGTGTTCCCTGCAGTACACACCCCCGCCCCCTAGTAAAACACTCCCCTCACACAGATAACCCTTCCCTGCAAAATAAAGTTAACCCCTTCCTCCCCAGTGCCATTAGTACAGTGTCAGTGGGTTTTTTTTGCACTGATCGCTGGATTGGTGTCACTGGGGATGTCAATGACCCCAAGTCAGTACCCCCCAATGTCAGTATGTCCGCCGCAGTCCCGCAGTCCTGCCATAAGTTGCTGATCGCCGCCATTATTAGTATAAAAAAAACCTAAAAATCCCACTATCTTTCCCGCCATTTGTAAACGCTATAACTTTCACGTAAACCAATTTATTTACACGTATTGGGTTTTTTTTTTAGCAAAGACATGTCGCAGAATACATTTTGGCAGAAATTTATGACTAAATTTGATTTTTAAATTTTTTTCTACTGGACATGTTTTATGGACATGCAAAAAGTCCAAAATATTGTTTTTTTTCCTCAAAATTGTCAGACTTTTTTTTTTATAGCGCAAAAAATAAAAACCGCACAGGTGATCAAATACCACCAAAAGAAAGCTCAATTTGTGGGGAAAAATAGGATGTAAATTTTATTTATGTACCATATTGCATGACCCTGCAATTGTCCGTTAAACTAGCACAGCGCTGTATAGCAAAAAAATGGCGTAAATTGCAGTATCTATACCATAGTTTGTAGACGCTATAACTTCCACACAAAGCAATCAATATACACTTATTGGGATTTTTTTTACCAAAAACATGGAGCAGAATACATTTTGGCCTAAATTTATAACCAACTTTGAGTTTACTATATATTTTTTATAGCTGAAAGTAAAAAATTTTTTTTTTCTTCCAAATTTTTGGCCTTTTTTTGTTTATAGCGTGAAAAATAAAAAGCGCACAGGTGATCAAATACCACTAAAAGAAAGCTCTATTTGTGTGAAAAAAAGGACGTAAATTTCGTTTGGGTGCAGCATTGCATGACCGCGCAATTATCAGTTGAATTAGTTCAGCGTCGAGTAGCAAAAAGAGGCGTGGTCATTAAGGGGGGTAAATCCTCTGGAGCTCAAGTGGTTAACTAAATCCGTCCAACCATCTCCTACTCTGTCCACCTTTAGGTGATCAAAAGGAAAACAAGTAACCTCCTGCGCTCAGAGACCCAGTTCAGGCAAATTTGGACAGACCATCCTTGACAAATTTGATCCACCAAATATGGACAATGCTGTGCAGCCCTTTTGGAAGGCTGGAGATACCCAAGACAATGCTGCAAAGAAAGAACAAAAGAAGGCGCACCAGCCTTACGCATTACCTTGAAAGATAAAACAGATATATACTCACAAATGCCAAAAATTCACAAGCATGTCACATCCAATACTGTCCAGCGGGACCAGAGTCCTGTGCGAATCCCGGATGAAGAAAGACGCTAAGACACGTCCCGAAGGGAGATCTCCTCTTCCTCAGAACCAATTTAACATGATGGAAAGTCTTCCCTTATATACCTAATAATGGTTTATAGATCCCTCCCGATCTGGGACTCTAAGTGGACCATATCAATGTTTTATTGACATCCCATACCCGTATCCATTCTACTGCCCAAATCAAATATGTGTCTATTTACCTTTGCAGCTTCTGCTCCCTGCCACTCAGGGGACATCCAGTGATACAATAGAATGCTATGTCATTTGTATTTCTCTCTTTTTTTTCATATTTTTAAATACTCATATATTTGAATGCACTTCTATTAGAGATTATAATTATTCCTATATACTGTATTTCCAATAGGTGCTATGAAAAAACGGTCTAAGCATGCAGTATGTGACACCCCTCCCCACTAATTACTCCGGCCCACTAGTGGGAGGGATCTATAAACCATTGTTAGGTATATAAGGGAGGACTTTACATCATGTTAACCACTTCAAGTCCGGATACTTTCACCCCCTTCCAGTCCAGACACTTTCACCCCCTTCCAGTCCGGGCACTTTCACCCCCTTCCAGTCCGGACACTTTCACCCCCTTCCAGTCTGGACACTTTCACCCCCTTCCAGTCTGGACACTTTCCCCCCCTTCCAGTCCAGACACTTTCACTGCCTTCCAGGCTGGACACTTTCACCCCCTTCCAGTCTGGACACATTCACCCCCTTCCAGTCCGGACACTTTCACCACCTTCCAGGCCGGACACTTTCACCCCCTTCCAGTCCAGACACTTTCACCCCCTTCCAGGCCGGACACTTTCACCTCCTTGCAGTCCGGACACTTTCACCCCCTTCCAGTCCAGACACTTTCAACCCCTTCCAGGCCGGACACTTTCACCCCCTTCCAGTCCGGACACTTTCACCCCCTTCCAGTCCGGACACTTTCACCCCCTTCCAGTCCAGACACTTTCACCCCCTTCCAGTCCGGACACTTTCACCCCCTTCCAGTCCGGACACTTTCACCCCCTTCCAGTCTGGACACTTTCACCCCCTTCCAGTCCGGGCACTTTCACCCCCTTCCAGTCCGGACACTTTCACCTCCCTTCCAGTCCGGACACCTTCACCCCCTTCCAGTCCGGACACTTTCACCCCCTTCAAGTCCGGACACTTTCACCCCCTTCAAGTCCGGACTCTTTCACCCCTTTCCAGTCCGGACACTTTCACCCCCTTCCTGTCCGGACACTTTTGCCCCTTTCCAGTCCCGACACTTTCACCCCCTTCCAGTCCAGACACTTTTGCCCCTTTCCAGTCCGGACACTTTCAACCCCTTCCAGGCCGGACACTTTCACCCCCTTCCAGTCCGGACACTTTCACCCCCTTCCAGTCCGGACACTTTCACCACCTTCCAGGCCGGACACTTTCACTGCCTTCCAGTCCGGACACTTTCACCACCTTCCAGGCCGGACACTTTCACCCCCTTCCAGTCCAGACACTTTCACCCCCTTCCAGGCCGGACACTTTCACCTCCTTGCAGTCTGGACACTTTCACCCCCTTCCAGGCTGGACACTTTCACCCCCTTCCAATCCGGACACTTTCACCCCCCTTCCAGTCCGGACACTTTCACCCCCTTCCAGTCCGGACACTTTCACCCCCTTCCAGTCCGGACACTTTCACCCCCCTTCCAGTTCGGACACTTTCACCCCCCTTCCAGTCCGGACACTTTCACCCCCTTCCAGTCCGGACACTTTCACCCCCTTCCAGTCCGGACACTTTCACCCCCTTCCAGTTCGGACACTTTCACCCCCTTCCAGTCCGGACACTTTCACCCCCCTTCCAGTCCAGACACTTTCACCCCCCTTCCAGTCCGGACACTTTCACCCCCTTCCAGTTCGGACACTTTCACCCCCCTTCCAGTCCGGACACTTTCACCCCCTTCCAGTCCGGACACTTTCACCCCCTTCCAGTCCGGACACTTTCACCCCCCTTCCAGTTCGGACACTTTCACCCCCCTTCCAGTCCGGACACTTTCACCCCCTTCCAGTCCGGACACTTTCACCCCCTTCCAGTCCGGACACTTTCACCCCCTTCCAGTTCGGACACTTTCACCCCCTTCCAGTCCGGACACTTTCACCCCCCTTCCAGTCCAGACACTTTCACCCCCCTTCCAGTCCGGACACTTTCACCCCCTTCCAGTTCGGACACTTTCACCCCCCTTCCAGTCCGGACACTTTCACCCCCCTTCCAGTCCGGACACTTTCACCTCCTTCCAGACTGGACACTTTTACCCCCTTCCAGTCCCTCCTTCTAGTCCAGGGCAATTTTCAGATTTCAGCACTATCACACTTTGATTGAGAATTGCGCGGTCATGCAACACTGTACCCATATGACTTTTTTAGCATTTTATTGAGACAGATAAAACTTTATTTTGGTGGTATTTATTCACCGCTGGGATTTTTTTTTCTATATAAATGAAAAAGTCCAAAAATTTTGAAAAAAAGTGTTTTTCTTATAAAATGTTGCAGGTAAATATTCTTTCTTCATAAATATTGGCCAAAATGTATTCAGCTATCTTTTTACTAAAAAAAAAATAACCCAAATTAGTTTATAACACAAAATATAATTTTTCAAAAAATTTTTTGCATTTTTATTTATTTTTTTATATCATTATTTTTGTTTTTTTTTTTTGTTTTTTTACATACAGTCAGTACAGTCTCACCATAGTGTAAAAGCAATAATTTTTCCTTCTCTCTGGCTGCATTCCTGCAGCCACTGAGAAATACTGTGAGAGCTGTGATTGGTCACAGCCTGTCACATAGTACAATTCTGTTGTGAATAGCCCTGTACCATGTGATCTCTGTGATCATTCACAGATTTCACTAGTAGTAAGCAATGATGTTAGAAAGTGACATCTTGTTTACTACTGTTCATGTGATCACTGATTGGCCAATCAGTGATCACATGAATCAGGACCTCACACAGAGGTGACGGGCACCGATCGCAGTGCAGCGCGCTCCCAGGGAGCACGCACAGGCAATGGATGTGTGGGGACGTTTAGAAACGTTGTCCCGCATCAGCAGCGAACTCTGTTTTCTGCACACTCCTGAGCTCTGCACTCCGCAGAAAACTCTTGAGCTCTGCACTCTGTATGCAGTGCACCCCTGAACTCTGCACTCTGTATGCAGTGCACCCCTGAACTCTGCACTCTGTATGCAGCGCACCCCTGAACTCTGCACTCCTGAGCTCTGCACTCTGCAGCACATTCTTGAGCTCTGCACTCTGTATGCAGCACACCCCTGAACTCTGTACTCTGTATGCAGCGCATCGCTGAACTGTGCACTCTATGTGTAGCGCACCCCTGAACTCTGCACTCTGTTTGCAGTGCACCCTTGAACTCTGCACTCTGTTTGCAGCGCACCCCTGAATTCTGCACTCTGTATGCAGTGCACCCCTGAACTCTGCACTCTGTTTGCAGAGCACCCCTAAACTCTGCACTCTATGTGTAGCGCACCCCTGAACTCTGCACTCTGTTTGCAGTGCACCCTTGAACTCTGCACTCTGTTTGCAGCGCACCCCTGAATTCTGCACTCTGTATGCAGTGCACCCCTGAACTATGCACTCTGTTTGCAGAGCACCCCTAAACTCTGCACTCTATGTGTAGCGCACCCCTGAACTCTGCACTCTGTATGCAGCACACCACTGAACTCTGCACTCTGTATGCAGCGCACTCCTGAACTCTGCACTCTATTTGCATTGCACCCCTGAACTATGCACTCTGTTCGCTGCACACTCCTGAGCTTTGCACTCTGCAGCAAACTCTTGAGCTCTGCACTCTGTATGCAGTGCACCCCTGAACTTTGCACTCTGCAGCACACCCTTGAACTCTGCACTCTCTTTTCAGCACACTCCGGAGCTCTGCACTCTGCAGCACACTCTTGAGCTCTGCACTCTGTATGCAGTGCACCCCTGAACTCTGCACTCTGTATGCAGTGCACCCCTGAACTCTGCACTCTGTATGCAGTGCACCCCTGAACTCTGCACTCTGTATGCAGTGCACCCCTGAACTCTGCAGCACACCCCTGAACTCTGCACTCTGTTTTCAGCACACTCCTGAGCTCTGCACTCCGCAGCACATTCTTGAGCTCTGCATTCTGTATGCAGCGCACCCCTGAACTCTTCACTTTATATGCAGTGCACCCTTGAACTCTGTACTCTGTGTGCAGCGCACCGCTGAACTCTTCACTCTATATGTAGTGCACCCTTGAACTCCGCACTCTGTGTGTAGTGCACCCTTGGACTCTGCACTCTGTATGCAGTGCACCCCTGAACTCTGCACTCTGTGTGCAGCGCACCCCTGAACTCTTCACTCTATATGCAGTGCACCCTTGAACTCCGCACTCTGTGTGTAGTGCACCCTTGGACTCTGCACTCTGTATGCAGTGCACCCCTGAACTCTGCACTCTGTATGCAGCACACCCTTGAACTCTGCACTCTGCAGCACACTCCTGAGCTCTGCACTCTGTATGCAGTGCACCCTTGAACTCTGCACTCTGTGTGTAGCGCACCCCTGAATTCTGCACTCTGTATGCAGTACACCCCTGAACTCTGCACTCTGTTTGCAGAACACTCCTGAGCTCTGCACTCTGTATGCAGTGCACCTTTGAATTCTGCACTCTGTGTGTAGCGCATCTCTGAACTCTGCACTCTGTTTGCAGCACAATCCTGAGCTCGTTACTCTGTATGCAGTGCACCCCTGAACTCTGCACTCTGTGTGTAGCACACCCCTGAACTCTGTACTCTGTATGCAGTGCACCCCTGAACTCTGCACTCTGTGTGTAGCACACCCCTGAACTGTGCACTCTGTATGCAGTGCACCCCGAACTCTGCACTCTGTATGCAGGGCCCCCTTTACCTCTTCACTCTGTATGCAGTGCACCCCTGAACTCTGCACTATGTACGTAGTGCACCCCCAAACTGTACACGTAGTGCACCCCTGAACTCTGCACTCTGTGTGTAACCCCACCGAACTCTGCGTCTTGTACTAGCACTCCTGGTATTTAATGCCCCTTTAAGACCCTCACACTGTTAGTGAAATGTAACCATACCCACTGTTTGATGTGGTTTGGAGGGTGTGTGTTCCTGGGGGTGATGGAGTTTTAGGGAGTTGTGGTTGAGTTCCTGCACCTATTGTCTAAGAAAAAAATCCTGCTCATAGTTGTTACCTTTTGTACCACTTGACTCTCCATTTTAGATTGTAAGCTCCTGCAAGTAGGACCCTCCTAACTCTCTATTATTGAATTGTGTTGTAACTGATCTGACAGCCTTTATTTTGTATAGCACTGGGCAAACTGTCCTGAAAGTCATGGCCTGGACTGAGAGAAGCTAAAGGGAAGGCCAGCATGACTGGGGCTAGCAGACGAGATGGAGATTGGATTTGGGTGGGAGGATATTCAGTAGGTAGGGGTGGTTACTCACCTGATTGGAATATTCGATTTTGAGGGTGGTATTTCCAGGATGAGGAGAGGGGTTGGGACTTGTCGGATGTTAGTCGGAGCTTGTGCCAGCACGGGTGAGGTTTCTCCCGCCCTCCCTCCCTGGACCTGTTTTGTTGGGTTTTTTTTTTGGTTATTGGTCTTGTCCTTTGTGTTTGTTGTGTTGTTTGGTTTTGTGTGGGTTTGTTGCTTTTCTTTTCTTTTCTCGATCGGCATTTTATGTCCTGGGATGTCTGTCTGGCTTTTTTTGTTTTGTCATGGCAGCTTGCAGGGGTCGCTGGGTCTTTGAAGGTGATGCTGGAGTGACAATTTGGTGGATTATGGGTTGGGCCCATCGTAGGAATGGGTGTTCCTTCCCAATTATAAGGTCAAGTTGGTACGGTGGTAGTTAATGGCCTGTATCTGGGACTACATAGCTGTAGTATTGTCCCCGAGGCAGTGGTGTAGCGGCTGGGGGCCTTTTCATTGGGTGTCAAATATAGATGTGAGTAACAGTGCCTTCAAAGACCTTGGACCCGGTTGGGATCATTACCTTCAGTTATTATTTGATTGTACTGTATGAAGTGTTATGTAAGAGTTATGTTAAATAAATGGGCTGCTATGCCCGGTTTTACACCAAAAGGAGAGTCACATGGTTATTTCAGGTGGGAGAAGGTTGAGGGGTTGGTTGTTTTATTGGTTAGGTGGTAGGTATTAACCTCGATATTCTGCATGTCCCTTAGTCATGGTATACTATTTAGAATCTCCAAGAAGTCATGTTTCAGGAGTTGTATGAACCTCTTACTTCAGATCTGACTTAGCAAACCATAAAACTCCAATGGAACTATCAGTATTAAATTGTTTGTATTTCTGATATTATTGTCTGGTCCAGATTTCAGTCTTTTGATCCTTTTGATCTTTTGATAGAAGTGTCACTCCACCTGTACAAATCTATGATGGGATTTTATTTAGAATCACCAAGAAATAGCCAACATGTTTCAGGGGTTGTGAGAGTCCCCCTTCTTCAGGGCTAAAAAGCCCTGAAGAAGGGGGACTCTCACAACCCCTGAAACATGTTGGCTATTCCTTGGTGATTCTAAATAAAATCCCATCATAGATTTGTACAGGTGGAGTGACACTTCTATTTTGTTATTTGTAGATTTGTATTCTTTTGGTGTCCCTACTGCAGATATTCCCTCACTTCCTATTTGATAAAACCAACTTCAGAAGGACAGGAAGTGAGGGCAAATCTCTCTAACAGAGATCTGGATAGCAGTAAAATCCCCCAAAAAAGAAATGCCCGCAGCGGAAAAAGAAGAAAAGAATTAGCGCAGGGCAGGCATGACTAGGCCCAGAGTGGGAAGGAAGATGTGTAAGGGTTAATGTTAGCATTAGGGTTGGTAAAGGATAGCTGGGGGATCTGCTTGGTAGAGGAGAGTGTAGGTGGGGTCTCCTGCACTTTAGGGTGGAGTGTTCTGGGGAGGGGCGTCAGTTGGGAGCTGGACGTGGGAAAGAGAGCTTCCCTCTCGCCCTCCACCAGGGTGTCCTTCCCTGCGGTTCAGGTACAGTGGCAGCTGCCAGGGAGGGACAATTGGCCCAGCTGCGGCTTGCAGGGGCTGTACTGGCTGCGGAGCCGGGTCTCTGCCTCCCTGCGGGGCCCGGGCTAGTCACCAGCGGCAGGGGGGCAGGAGCGCCCATGTGCTTAGGCCTCTGGAGCAATTTTGCCCGCCCCACAGAGAGCTCAGGACCAGAACGGGAGCCCCACTCGGGACCCTCCGGCCCCGCTGGCAGGGCGCTCTCCTGTGTCTGCCTGTGGGGAGGCCAGGATGAGAAGGACGGTTGGGCCGGGCTGGGTGAGTCTGCGGCCTCCAAGGGGAGGGCCTGGCTGCGGAGCCGGGTCTCTGCTTTTCTGCAGGGCCCGGGCTCCTCGGAGGTAGTTGGGCGGGAGCGCCCAGGTGCTGGGCGGTCTGCGCCTCCGGAGAGCTTTCCCCCGTTCTCCCTACTAGCCCTGGGCTCGGCTCCATGATGGGAGCCCCACTCGGGACCCTCCGGCCCCCGCTGGCAGAGCGCTCTCCTGCCTCTGCTCCCGGGGAGGCCGGGAGGAATCCTAGGCTTCGGCGGAGTTCGGGGGGGCGGGGTCACTCGTGGACGAAGCCCCGCCCCCCGCCCGCACAGCAGTGAGGACGGGATGACAGCGGCTCCTCCGCTGACAAGGTACCTGTCAGGGAGGGTGCCCGGCGAGGGAGATGTCCTGCTGCAGCTGCCGGGCTGTCTGGTGCTGCGGCCGGCGGGCCCTCTGTCAGCATGGAGCAGTGGCTCCGTCAAAAAAAAAAAAAAAAAGAAAAAAAAAAATTTTCCACAGGTGCAGCGCTAGGCGGAGGGCTGGCAAGTGCCCAGGGTCGTCAGGGAGCGTGGCTGGTGCTGGGCGGCAGGAGCGGCACAGCCCTGCGGGACCCGTGGCTCCTGGGACTGGGAGGCCATCCAGTCATCGAGAGGAGGAGGACCGATCGGAGGGCGAGCTGTCGGAACCCGATCCGGGGGCGACTGCTGGCCGCTCGGCGCCGATGGATTTTGGACGCGCGGCTGCTGGGACGTCTCCTGGGCAGCCTGGTGAGTTACCATTTTTTTTGGGGTCTGCTCTCTTCTTTTCTGCTGCTCTCCGGGAACTGTTGGGGGCGGGCTTCTGCGGTGTCGGGGGGCGGCGTCATCTCGTTGGGTATTGGTGCGGGGGTCTGCGTTTTGCGGTCCGGCTGGGGACTTGTTGCGGCGCTTTGCGCTGGGCGGTAGTGGGGGTGCTGGGCCTGTTTCTGTGTGATTCCCGCCTGCAGGTAGGGATGTTTGCGGGGGCCTAGGGCAGGATAATGGGGACGCACGGGGGCCTGGTGTTTTCTTCTCTGGGTTAGGGTCCGGGGTGGTTACGGCGGGGTCCGGTGCTCTGGGCTAGGCGGCCCCATCCACGGTTTTGGGTGAGGGTGCAGGGGGTGCCTGGGCCGGGCGGCTTCGCAGTGTGCCTGTGGTTCGAGGGCCCGTTGGTGTGCATTGACATTCGGATGTACGGGAGTAGATTGGGTGAGGTGTGTATGTCGGGATCTTCACGCTCTTGCTCTTGGAGCGGCTGCCTGTCGATGGGTCGAGGGTTGACGAGGGCAGGCGGAAGGACGCGGAGAAGCGGCGTTCTTTTTCGTTTATCCCGCGTGCTTTTGCTAATTGGTTGCAGGCTTTCGCGATTGTGGCCAGTGTCATTGGGGAAACGGCCCCTGAGCATTGCTCGGCGTTTTCTGTTCCCTTGACGCTATTAGCAAGGCTCCTGGGTTTAAGGGGGGATCGCTGGGCTACGGTGCGATGCACAGTTTCGGCAGTGTAGGGCGGTTTACCCGTCATTGCGCTGGGACAATACGGTCCGTGGCCTTTGGATACAGCTCATGACTCCGGCGAGGCCCTCTGGTCTGTTTTCGGGGTGGGCTGGTGGTTCGTTCTCCCCGGGACAATCAGCCTCAAAGCGTAGGGGTTCTGCTGGCGGTTCCAGTTTTGTTCGGAGGGTTTCCGCATCCCGTGTACTTTGACTTCGATTCCTCCTTTTAGCGCGGAACTCACGGTCGGCCTTGCAGTATGCAGCGGTGTTTTCGGATAAGTTGCGTAAGGAAGTGGGTTTAGACCGCGTGGGCGGCCCGTTTCCTTTTTCTCCCTTGGGGGGTTGTGCCCAAAACGGAGCCTCATGCGTTTCAGTTAATTCCTCACCTGTCCTTACTGGCAGTGGGGTCGGTGACCAACGCCATCGATACAGAGTCAGGTGCGGTGTATTATACGTCGTTCAATGCGGCAGTTTTCTGGGTTCTTCGGTATGGGCGTGGTGCGCTCCTGGCGTTATGGGATATTGAGTCAGCGCTTCGGCTGTTGTGGGTACATCCGGCCGGTCTTCGTGTTTTTGGGTTGTCGTTGGGAGGGCTCGTTTTATGTTGTGAAGTGCCTTCTCATGGGGTGTTTTATATCCTACGCTTTGTTCGAGCAGTTCAGTTCCTGCATGGAATGGGTGGTGCGGGATGTCTCCGGGGTGCCTGCGGTCATCCGTTATCTAGATGATTTTCTTTGTGTGGGTCCGCCAGCTTCCGGGGTATGTGCAGTTTTTGCTGGCCACTTTGCAACACATTGCACAACGTTTCGTTATTCCGCTGGCGTTGGACAACACGGAGGGCCCGGCTGCGGTGATTACTTTCCTGGGCGTTGTTTGGATTCCGGAGCTGTGGAGGGCCGGCTGCCTGAGGACAAGCTGTTGGCCTTCAAAGTTGAGATTAGTGGGGTACTGGGCAAGTGTAAGTTTCAGCTGCGGGCCTGGCAGTCGTTGTTGGGCAAAGCTTACCTTCGCTTACCGTATACTGCCGATGGGTTGGGTGTTCTGGCGCCGATTGCAGATTTGGCTCACCTTTTTGGATTCCTTCAACAGGCGAGCTCTGTGGATGTCTGGCCCTGGGAGCTATTTTGACCTGGATTTGTTCCCGGATGCGGCGGCTTCCGTGGGGTATGGGGCCTTTTTGCTGAAGTCGGTGGAGCGCAGTTCCATGGCCTGCTTCCTGGTGGGAGGCGGGGGGTTTGTTCTTCGTATCTTGGTGGTGTTGGTATTTTTTTCCGGTGGTGCTGGTAGTTGCCGTGTGGGGGGAGCATTTTTCGGAAGTAAAGGTTCATTTTCGGTGTAACATTTTGGGGGTGGTCCGGGTCCTCAATCGGGTCTCGGCTTCTTCGCGGTCGGTGGTTGGCCTGCTTCGCCATTTCGTGTTGCGTTGCCTGCAGCTGACCATTTTTCTTCATGCTGTGCATCTTCCTGGGATTGAGCAAACTCTGGTTGTCGCTTTGGCTCATTTTCAGTGGGACACGTTCCGGGGGTTGGTGCTGGGGGAGGAGCACCACGGGGTTCCTTGTCCCGACTGGCTGTGGGATTTTGCCTTGGGGTCGTTGCAGGCTGGATCCGGTAGTCGGGGAGTGTGGCGACATGGTCTGCATACTCGACTTACATGGTGTGGGACCCATCGTTGGTATGGTGTGCCCGGGTACATTCCAGTTAACCAAGGTTTAACTGGCAGGTGGTGGTGCTGCACTGCGGATGGTATGGTTGTCTCCGACCTGGTTGGTTGCGTCTGGAGGCCTAGTGGCATATGGTTGTCCGCAGGTGCATTTTTTACTGGCGGGAGTGGTGGACCTGCTGCAGCGGGTCAATATTGATCTGTGGGGGCCTGAGGTGGGTTCGCTGTGTTGTAATTTTGGCACGGAAATTAGAGCGGGGGGTGTCGGCTGCTGTGTTTGATTGCCGGTTGGCTGGTTTGGCCTTCTTCTTAAGTTGCTGGGGTGTCGGGGTTTTCACGAAAGCCTTTTTGGGTTCGACAGGCCCTTCGGGGTTCCCGTAGGGCTCATCGCTGAGGGATTCACGGCATCCGGTGTCCGTTGAGTTGCTAGGGTCTTGGTTTGTGCGCCTGCGGTCTGTGTGTCTTTCGGGCTTCGAGGTGTTTGTTTCGGTACGGCCTTTGCGGTGGCCTTTTGGGGGCATTGCGTTTTGGTGAGTTTGGTAGTCCGTCTACATCAGTTATTGGGGGGTTATTGGGGGATGTGGTCGTGTGCTGGGTTTACTGGGGTGGAGGTGCTCGTCCATCGGTCTAGGACGGACCAGTTGGGGCATGGTGCATGGGGTGCAGTTCTTTGCTCTTCCAGCATCTTATGTGTGCCCAGTGGGTGCGGTGCCAGATTTTCTATCCCATCGTCCGGTGGGGCAGGGGTCCTTTTTTCCGGCACGCTGCGGGGTCCTCTTAATTCCCTTTGTGTCAGTTTTCTGACGGTGTTTCACGGCGGCTGGTTGGATGCGTCCTTGTGTGCTTCGCATTCGCTTTGGATGGGGGCTACTACGGAAGCTGCCGGGTGGGGTTTGTTGGATATGGGTCGCACGTATTGGTAGGTGGGATTCACGGAGATTTCGACTGTGCGTTCGTCCGCATCAGTTGGGGGTCTAGTGGGGTCTCGTGTTCTGTTGTCATGGCCTGGGGGGAGTGCCTGTCCTGTCTGGGTGATGTATTGTCCTGGGGGTATTGCTTGTCCTTTTCTTTCAGAGGGAGCGGTGTGGCCTGGTGTGGATCCTGGGTCACTCCTATGTGTTCTTGGGGGGCCCGGTGGGCTGATGTTAGGCCTACTGGTAGGCAGCTGGGGTTGGCTAGGCAGGAAGCTTCTGTCGGCTGGATGGGTGTGCCGGGTATGTTGTGGGGTCGTGTGCTGCAGGGGGGCAGCGTTTGACTCGACGGGATGGCCCACTGGATGTCCTGGTGCTTCCTGCGGGTGGCATCGATCTGAAGGTTGACAAGGAGGTGGGGCGCTTCTTTGTCCGTAATGGGGGGCTGGTGGTCCGGCATCTGGAGCTAGAGGTGGATACTTGGAGGTATCTTTGGAGTGCTGGGGTACATCTGACTGCGGTTGGAGCGGATTTCTGGTCTCTGGGTCTAAGGGATGGAGTTCGGAGGGGTTTGTTGTGGTGTGGCACGCATGGGTAAGGGCTCACCCAGCGTGCTGTGGCGGTGGTTGGTCTTTGGAGGCGGTTCTTATCTTGGAGGTACAAAATGGTGTGGGACCCATCGTTGGTATGGTGTGCCCGGGAACATTCCCAGTTAACCGAGGTTTAACTGGAAGGTGGTGGTGCTGCACTGCGGACAGTATGGTTGTCTCCGAGCTGGTTGGTTGCGGCTGGAGGCCTAGTGGAATATGGTTGTCCGCAGGTGCATTTCGGATCGTTTTGGTGGTGCCTTCAAAGACCAACGACAACTCTTTATGTTTTCTGTTATAAGGAATGGTTGATGTGTTTAAACTTGATTGGTTAATAAAAGGCCGTGCTGGCCATTTACTCCAAAATTGGTGTTGTGTTTTCTGTAAGTATAGTAAGTAAAGGGGATTGGTATGGAAGGGTAATGGTGGTGTAGTGGGGTCTGGATGAACCTATCTCGGGTGCACTAGTCAAGAAATGCCCGCAGCGGAAAAAGAAGAAAAGAATTAGCGCAGGGCAGGCATGACTAGGCCCAGAGTGGGAAGGAAGATGTGTAAGGGTTAATGTTAGCATTAGGGTTGGTAAAGGATAGCTGGGGGATCTGCTTGGTAGAGGAGAGTGTAGGTGGGGTCTCCTGCACTTTAGGGTGGAGTGTTCTGGGGAGGGGCGTCAGTTGGGAGCTGGACGTGGGAAAGAGAGCTTCCCTCCCGCCCGCCCTGTTTGGTGAATGTTGTGTTCCTCCTGGGGGGGGGGGGTGATTTTGGTTCCTGGGCGGTGGTTGGTCTTTGGAGGCGGTTCTTATCTTGGAGGTACAAAATGGTGTGGGACCCATCGTTGGTATGGTGTGCCCGGGAACATTCCCAGTTAACCGAGGTTTAACTGGAAGGTGGTGGTGCTGCACTGCGGACAGTATGGTTGTCTCCGAGCTGGTTGGTTGCGGCTGGAGGCCTAGTGGAATATGGTTGTCCGCAGGTGCATTTCGGATCGTTTTGGTGGTGCCTTCAAAGACCAACGACAACTCTTTATGTTTTCTGTTATAAGGAATGGTTGATGTGTTTAAACTTGATTGGTTAATAAAAGGCCGTGCTGGCCATTTACTCCAAAATTGGTGTTGTGTTTTCTGTAAGTATAGTAAGTAAAGGGGATTGGTATGGAAGGGTAATGGTGGTGTAGTGGGGTCTGGATGAACCTATCTCGGGTGCACTAGTCAAGTGTTTTTGGCTTGATATAGTCCCCCAACAGTTAAACATACTCTATAAAATATATAAAAAAAGTGTTTTTACATCTAGTAAAAGAATCAAGTAAAATAACAGAATTAATGAAAAGACAACAGACCAGGGTTAAAATATTGATATATTTATTTATATGGGTTATATGTACAATGGATAATTATCTGAAAATGGAGACCAAACAATATAAAAAAATATATACAGATACAGAAAGGAGATGAGGGCAAGATAAGAGATTATTAGACAGAATGGATCCGATGGCAGCCTTTAGGTTGGCCCTGCACTATTGTTTTGCATTAATGCACTGCAAGAAAAATGAGTAGAACATGAAACGTGGTCACAAAGGTGGACTGATCCTTTAAGCTGTGAGCACGCAGACGTGGAAGGGAGTCAGACACAGCCACACCAGAGCATGTTTTATGTGTTTTCAAGGAAAAATGGATTATGGAGTTGCGTTCCCCATGCATTCATATATATATGTACCTGCTGGAGATTTTCTCTCCTGATGTCATGTCTTTGCTCATATTTCAATGATAAACCCCACTGAGGTTTCCATCCCATTTTCAGATTCCATCTCTTGGCCATAAGGCTGCCAGCTTATTTCTGATTGGCTGACAAAACATGAATACCATTGCTTTTTATCAGAAGATAGCCCAAGCTATGTGTGGAACAGCAGGTCAGATAAAGGGGTGAAGTGGCAGAACGATACATATTGAACCTATGTACATGTTATCATGCTACATTATTTAGAATGCTAGGAAGCAGACCCAGGATGTACAGTACTCATATGTGATGTCCAATACTCATATGAAAAAGAGATCTGTTCTCTGTCCCTCTTCAAGGGCATCTGTGCATATGGCTCTGCAATCAGCAAATATCTGGCTTCCAGCTGAGCTACAGGTCTGACACAGCAGGGGGTGTATTGGACCTCTGCAGAGAGACCACTGCTTCCATACAAAAAGCAAAGGTCCTTCTATGCAGCATGCTGGCAGGAGGCATTTTTTGTTTTTTACTCAGGTTGTGGCTGCTTTCTAGAGAAAACCAACTGTAAGACTTTGCACCTTGACTCCTGGTTTGATGCACATGGAATGTATTTAGCTCAGTCTTCCTCAACATATTTACCCCAGAGGAACCCCTAAAAATAGGTCTCAGGTAACCCCTGCCAAAAATCAGTTCATTGGGGATAGTGGGTCGAATGGCCCTTACATCGGTGATCATTTGGAAGAATGCTCCTTATATTGGTGGACAGTCAGAAGAATGTCCCTTACATTGGTGGTCAGTGGGAAGAATGCCCCTTACATTGGTGGTCAGTGGGAAGAATGCTCCTTACATTGATGGACAGTCAGAAGAATGTCCCTTACATTGGTGGTAAGTGAGAAGAATGTTTCTTACATTGATAGTCAGTGGGAAGAATGTTTCTTACATTTATAAACAGTTGGAAGAATGTCTTTTATATTGGTGGTCGGTGCGAAGAATGACCCTTACATTGGTGATCAGTGGGAAAAGTGCCCCTTACATTGGTGGTCAGTGGGAAGAATGCCCCTTACGTTGGTGGTCAGTGGGAAGAATGCCCCTTACATTGGTGATCAGTGGGAAGAATGCCTTTTTTTCTTTGATGGTCAGAGGGAAGAATGCTCCTTACATAGATGGTCATTGGGAGGAATGGTCTTAAAATGGCAATCAGTGGGAAGAATGCCCCTTATATTGGTGGCCATTTGAAAGAATGCCACTTACATTAGTGATCATTGGGAAGAATACTTCATACATTGGTGGTAAAAAAGGCTCATTAATTGGTGTTCAGTTGGAAGAATGCTCTTTACATTGGTGGTCAGTTGCAAGAATGCTCTTTACATTGGTGGTCAGAATGGCCTTCACATTGGAAATAATGCCCCTTACAGTGATGCCACCCTTGCAGATAGCTAAAAATATCATTAGGGTCATGTTGTTGCTTCTTCCAAATGGCATTGGACATGGAATTAGATACCATCAGAGGAGAGGTCAATAAGCCACAGCTTAAGCAACTCCAAGAAAACTCAGGAGGAACCCCAGGGCTCCACAGAACACTGGTTGAGAATGGTGGATTTTGCTGATTAAAACTTTCAGTTCCAAGTTGGGCTTGAAAAAAAATATCCTCATCCTTGAGCCAAGTTTGAGAATCATAGGGTGAATCTGCTCTTGATTCACAGACTGGATTACAGTGGAATAGTAGGTTTTGGAAGAGTGGAACTTCTGCTTGCTGTGCAGAGTGCCTAAACCAGACGGGTGGCTGATATGCTAGTTATCTAGCTGTTAGAACAAACATGCAGTCAGAAATCCTGATTGGCATGCTTGCTGAAAATCAAGAAGTATTAAAAGTGCTGGATCAGTATGGCAGTCAGGGGACCATAATTTTTTAGAAGAGGTTAGCGATGGTAGCCGCCATCTTTCTTCAAAGAGGGATAGGAAATCAGGAATGCTCACCAGCCATATACACAAATGATTTGAGTATTAAACATTCTTACTTTAGCCCTACTGACTGAAATCCCTGAGAAATATAAGAAACTAGTATGTGGTCAATATTGTCAGCAACCAACATGGCTAGTTTGGCTGGACTTGGTATTTAAGACCCATTGAACCCTGTTTCAACATTTCCTTTTTCTGTAAAAAAAAAAAGGAGGACATATGAAAGGTTGTTCCTGCACAGAGAACTGTAGTTGACTACAATAATTTGAGTTTGTTCCCAACACTGATCCTGTGTTAAAGGACATCAAAGATGAGAAACATCATGGTGGTCCGGTCATGTGAGCAGAGCCTGAGTTTTTTCTGTTACCTTCGTTCGGGTTAGTTTTAGGTGTGCACCTTGCAGTGTGTAAGGTGGAAAGTTGTTTTTCAGGTTTGACGAAACCTCCTTGACTGCTGAAATGTTTCCTACAGTCCCAGAAGGTCAAAGGCTTCATGTAGATCTTCCATATCATAGGGAGGCTGTGAGCAAAATTAAGCACAATGTTAGCAAGACAGGAAAATGACTGACCGGTTCTTTACACTAATGGGTGGACCAGCTTTGGGCCTATGTCAATGGCATCACCTTGATATTGGTTTGAAATGCTTCTGAGGTCATTTTAGAACTCATTTGACTTGCAGTTGACCTCCTTCTGACCTACATTTGACCTATTTCAAGATGGTTTTGCATTGCCATAGACTTGTATTGGAATGCAAAACTCGGATAAAAACCCATTAACGCAAGGAAGGGATCAACCTAACAATGGTTACCCCACTGAAAGAAGCAAGAGAAATATTGTCTATCTATCTATCTATCTATCTATCATTTGGCAGTTCAACACTTATGTTCATTTCCAAAATACCCTTGGTAGCCAAACACTTGTATAAAAATGCAAAACACGAATAAAAGCTCAAAACAACAAAAGGATCAACCAGGGGCAGACTGACCATTTAGAAACTCGGGCACTGCCCGATGGCCCGGGGTCAGTAGGGGGCCCCATCAGATGCCCCTGGTACCTTTTTCATAGGCTTTTTTGAGTTTGGGCAAGGACTCAGGGGCCCCATGATCCCCTATTGCCCGGGGGCCCCATGAGTTGTCAGTCCGCCCCTGCGATCAACCTCACAGCACTGACCTCATTGGAAAAAAACATGAGAAATAATGGTTATCTATCTATCTATCTATCTATCTATCTATCTACTGTATCTGTGCATCCGATCCAATCCTGTACGCCAAAAACAGACGGATGGGGATCCGTTCCCCATCCGTCCAAGCGGAGTGGACACAGACCATCCGCCTGCTTAGCGGGGATCAGCAGAGAGATCCCCTACTGAGCAGGCGAATCTGCTGATTGGTCCACCCTGTCTGAAAGGGGCCTATCTTTTAGCAGTTTAACTCCTGTGTTTAGTTCCAAAATTATTCATGACCAAATACAATGCAGCATGGGTGCTCTATCTGTGGCCCTCCAGCTGTTGCAAAACTACAAGTCCCATGAGGCATTGCAAGGCTGACAGTTACAAGCATGACTCCCAAAGGCAGAGGCATGATGGAACTTATAGATCCTCAACAGCTGGAGGGACACAGGTTGAGCACCCATGCAATACAGTAAGTCCCCGACTTATGAACGACTTCTGTACCGGGAGCACATTCATTAGTACAAGTTGTTCCTAAGTCCAACGAAGATCAGTGCTTGCAGACAATGGCTACAAGTTCTGATCAGTGTGTTCTGGCACGGGGGAATCCCCCTGTCAGAACACAAAGGCACAGCAGGGGAGATTGCAGCACCAACGTTGCTTGTGTTGGTTGGTACAGTGATCTGTCATTTTTTTTTTTTCATTTAGCCCACTGGGTTGAATGAAAAAATAACTGAATGTGTGTACCCAGCTTTACAGGATTGGACATGCAACCACATATTCGCATCTTTGAAAGTTTGCAACTTGATTATTTGTAGGTAGGGGACTGTTTCATTAATCTGCCCACACACCTCTAGAATACGCCTCAATTTTCTAGACAATCGCACAGAGTTGTCATGCAGTCCATCCCAAGCCTCGAATCTCCGCTCTCGATTCTCTACGAAAGTGTTCCAGCAATAGAAATAATCTGTGAAAGAGATATGCATTTATATTCTTGTTATTACCTCTGTGCAGGTATCAGCTGAATAATTATGTTATTTGTCTACTGCATGAGAATGAAGGAATGTCATTCTATTCACTAAGACGTGGTTGGGCAACACTGCCTAAGAAGATTTGGGAGTAGCAGGTGGAGGGTGGGGTTGTAGGGGAAGGGGCGTGAGCATGGTGCCGTGAGCCCAGGACGTAGGGGAGCTCCAGAGGCTGAGGGCTGAAGCAGGACTGCTCCACTAGAAGTAAAGATTCCTCCTGACCTACCTGGGTGTTTGTGCAGGAACCCGGCTGGATGTGTGTGGAGTTCGGAGGCTTGTAATCTCCCTCCACGGTTCGAGCGGTGGCGGTTGTGACTGGAGGAGCTGGGAGACATACACGTGGCAGTCGTTGGGGAATCCGGGACTGCTTGCAGAGGAAGGGACGAGACGCTGAGCTTCCGGTAAGAGGGGAGGCGGCTGCGTCCCTGTGGCTGTCCAGTCACCTGGGAGTGCAGGCGGAGATCGTCGTTGCCGGATCCCTGTGGGTGACGTGGTAGTGGTGCGGCTATGTGGCGTGAAGCACTCGGAGAGACCGAGGACAGATCCCGGGGGTTTTTTGGGGGGTTTTTTGTGTGTCTCTTTATTCATATTACATGGATGAAGATCTGTCAAACAGCAGAATACAATATAATAAAAGATTTTGAGACATTCAAGAGCACAAGTAGTCTTGAACTTGCGGATTCTCGACCTAGATCATCCATCCATCCATAGGGAACCAGAACAGCATAAAAGGTATTGAGACAATCGAGAGCACAAGTAGTCTTGAACTTGCGGATTCCCTGCCCAGAGCACCCATTCATCCATAAGGAGCAAGAACGCCATGCTTTTAAGGATTTGGCCAGATCCATCCATCCATTTATTCATAAAGAGCCAGAAGGCCATGAACTTGCAGAATCCCTGCCCAGATCATCCGTCCTTCCATCCATAAGGAGGTAGAACGCCATAAAAGATATTGAGACATTCGAGAGCACAAGTAGTCTTGAATTTACGGATTCCCTGCCCAGAGCACCCTTTCTTCAATCCGTAAGGAGCCAGAACACCATACTTTTAAGGATTCGGCCAGATCCATCCATCCATTCATTCATAAGGAGCCAAAAGGCAATGAATTTGCGGATTCCCCACCCAGATCACCCATCCATCCATCCGTCCTTCCATCCATCCATCTATATGGAGCCAGAACGCCATACTGTTAAGGATTTGGAGAGTTGCCGCTGACAACGGCTTAATAGTTACACCAATATTTGCATTATTGTTTTTCTTGTATGCAGAAGACTGGTCATTGGGGAAGGAAGACTGGGCGGGTAGTGAAAGAAGGTGCAGGGGGTTCTCAGCAGGTCAAGTGTGACTATACTCCATATCTACGTAAAAAGTTCATTTAATATGAGAAATGTAAAAATACCAAAGGAGGAGGGGTTAAGACCCCTCAGTCAAATTCCAACAAGTGCTCAATTAAGAGATATTTTCCAGCACAAGAAAAGAGCCCTGAGAGTCAAGGTCCGGGAGATCAAAAGGAAATAAAGAGGAAGATGGATGGGGAACAATCTAGACTTTCATTTGAAATGTGTGATGGAGATCAGCCAAACTAATTTTCAGATAATGAAAGTTTAGTAGAACATAACATGCTGGGCCAACAGGGAACGATATCCCAAATGCCTACTAAAAATGAGATGGTAGAAATGTTTGCAAAATTAGAATGCTCCATAAAAAATGAAATGTGATTTATAAAGACCTGGGTCGAATCCTGGCTAGAGTTAAAGAAATAGAGGGAAAAACGGAGGCCCAAGCGCAGGAAATTTTAAAACTAGGAAAGAGAGTAGAAGAGATGGAAAAATAACAGAGGAAGTTATCTTATAAAGCAGAAGATCAAGAGAATAGAGAAAGGAGAAGGGTTGGAGGGAAGGGAGAGATGAGGGGAAGAGGAGATGATCCTTTTTTTTTTTTTTTTTTACTTTTTCTCGTCTCCCCTCCATTCCCATCTTCCCCTTCACCTGTTGCTCTTATGGGCCATCATCTGCTTTCTAAAAGAATTATGGATAAGAAATATTTACGGCAAAGGTGGTCTCTAGGAGCTCCCCAGGGTCTCGTAATAGTTAGTCTAATGGTGGCAGGAGATTTTAATTGTTGTTTGGATCCATGGATGGATTTGTCATCAGGTATGCAGAAGGAGGGAGGGAAAAATTAAGAAAGCCGAAAAAGAATTATCAAAACCAATTAATAGATACTTGGAGAGTAAAACATTCCAGAGATAGGGATTATACATTCTTCTCTTCTGCGCATAGATAATATTCACGATTGGATTATGTACTAATAGAGCATAGACATTAGGAATGTTTGGTGAAATCTAACATAGAGGTTATGACCATATCCGATCACGCTCCAGTCATGGTGAGACTTCAATTGGGAGAGGAAAATAAGAGGGCCACGTGGAGATTAAATGAGGCACTTCTGCAGGACCCTGAGATAGATAAGAAGCTTAGGGAAGAGACAGAACAATTTTCTTATGAATGAAACAAAGGATTTAACAGAGGCGACTATTTGGGAGGCTCATAAGGTCTATATAAGAGAAATTTTGATAGCTGCAGGAACAAAAAAAAAGAGAGATCGAGAGAGGAAGCTAAAAGGGATAATTGAGGATTTACATAAATTAGAACTGGCCCACAAATTAAAGCAGGATTCAGATTTCTATGGGAAGCTTATTCTTAAAAGAGAAGAATTGAAGGACCTAACTGAACAGGAAACAAGGAAAGTTTTTAATAGAGTCTCAAAGGAAAGATACCAGTGGGGGAATAGACCTGGAAAAAATTTTATAAGGAGATTGAGAGAAAAGAAATAAAAAAACTATATAGAAAAAATTAAAGATGAAAATGGGGATCTGGTCTTCTCTAATACTGGTATAGCCAATGTGTTTCAAAAGTACTATAGTAAGCTGTATGAGGTGAATACCAAAAATTTTTAAATCACAGAAGAAGAAAGGAGGAAGAGAAGGCAAGATTTTTTAATTGCAGCAGATTTACCAAAAAATGCAATGGATAATTTAATAACTTTAGAACGAGCTGTCTCCCAGGATGAAATTATATCAGCTATAAAGAATAGGGTGGGGGGAAAGAGCCCGGGCCCTGATGGTTACACAGCGGGATACTATAAAACGTTTAAAGAGTTATTGGTTCCTAAACTTTGTAGATACTGTATATGAATGCATTGGGAGAAGGAACGGAAATGAGAGGAGAATCATTGCACGCACATATAACAATCATTCTCAAAGAAGGGAAAGATAGCTCACAATGTAATAGTTATAGACCCATTTCATTATTAAATACGGATACCAAATTGTTTCCGAAAGTATTGGCTACGAGGTTGAAGGAGTTCATACCGGAATGAGTACATTTAGATCAGGTAGGTTTTGTTCCAAGAAGGGAAGGAAGAGACAACGGCCTGAGGACGTTACTCCTTCTACAGAAAGCAAAGAAAGGTAGGCAGTCGACAATAATTTTGTCAATAGACGCAGAAAAAGCCTTCGACAGGGTAGATTGGGGGTTTATGTTTAACACATTGGAGGCCCTGGGAATAGGGGAAAAGATGTTGAAGTGGATAAAAGGGCTTTATAATAGTCCCTCAGCAGCAGTGAAGGTTAACGGGACCTTGACTGGGACTTTTGGAATGCATTATGGAACCAGACAAGGTTGCCCATTATCCCCGTTATTGTTTATGCTGTCCTTGGAACCTCTTTTGGCGGCAGTAAGAAAGAACATTGATGTTACAGGAATTAAGATAGGAGTAGAACATAAGGTAGCTGTTTATTTAGACAATATGTTGTTTTATATAGTGAACCCTAGAGTGGCGTTGTCTAATCTAATGACACTGTTGAAACAGTATTGAGAATTATCTAATTTAAAAATAAATCTTACAAAATTTGAGATCTTGAATATAAATGTGTCGAAGATAGAAAGGAAGAATTTACAAGAACAGTTCCCATTTACATGGAGGGACAGAGATTTAAAGTATTTAGGAATAAAACTAACTCTTTCAGTAAAGGACCTATATCAGGCTAATTATATCTCCTTAATAAATTAAATTAAAGAAGAATTGAGAAGACTCTCAGGAGGGTGGGCTTCATGGATTGGGTGAATAAATTTGGTTAAGATGGTAATAGTCCCAAAAATCCTGTATAGGTTTCAGATGCTCCCTATAAAACTACCAGGATCCTTTTTTAAGATAATATAAAAGTTGATATCGAGGTTTATTTGGGCTAATAAGAAACCAAGAATTAAATATGAAACCTTATGTTATCAGAAAGAGAACGGAGGACTAAACTTGCCAAATACGAGGAAATATTATTTATCGGTGTTATTATCAAGGGTGGTGGATTGGACATATAATTCACAAGAAAAAAGTTGGATTAAAATTTAAGTCATATTAAGTAAAACACAGTTGGAGAGGATCATATAGATTCCACAAGAATTTTGGGCATTAAATGAAAATAGTAGTACACTGACACTGGACGTATTGAGGGTTTGGGATGGTTTACATAAGGTTATGGGTTGGAAATATAACTCATTACTGATACCATTGGTGGACACTGAATTTTTTCCTCCAGAGAAGGGAAATGTTTCGGGAAAATGGTTTAAAGATAGAAATGCACGTTTGGGAGATATATTAGACAAAGGGCAGTTATACACTTTTCAAGAATTGAAGAATAAATGGAATTTGTTTTTTGTTTTAGATAAACTGAGATATTACCAATTGGGACATTTTGTCTCAACACTTCCTCAGCCTCTGAGGATAACAGGAGACATGCTCCCATTTGAAAGACTGCTGAACTCCAAGACAAGTTGTGGACATATAACATCTAGGATTTATAAGATCCTAGTTCAATTGGAGGAAGCTGGATCCCTGTCGTTCTTGGAGAGTTGGGAAAGAGAATTGGGTATAAATATGAATGATCACCAGAAGAGGAAAATGTTTAAGTTAATGCACGGGGTGACGAACATGAATATAGTTGAGATGAATTATAAATGTTTGTCTAGATGGTATTGTACACCGAGTGTGGCACATAAACAGAGAGAAGAAGTATCACCTTTATGTTGGAGAGGATGTGGAGCAATAGGGACAACGGCTCATATATGGTGGGAATGCCCAAAAATGCAGTTCTATTGGCAGGAGATAATTTATCGTATACAGGAGATTTTGGGGACATCTATCCAGAAGGATCCATGGGTATGTCTTTTCTATAGAACAGAGTTGTTGGTAAAACAATATAAAAACAGTTTATTATATCATCTGATTGGTGCGGCAAAGGGTTCAATTCCTAGGTTTTGGAAGGCCCAGGATCCACCAACAATGAGGGATTGGATAGACAGAGTAGAATATGCTAGTAGGATGGAGAAACTTTGTTACATGGAGAAGGATGAAATGTAAAAGTTTAGAAAGATTTGGGGTAAATGGTATGAGTTTAAAACTTCAGAAAAATACTTAACAATGAAAGGTCCCCCGATAGCAGTATCAGAGAATTTAAATGGTTAAAGAGATCTATATATATGACTAGATTAACAGGAGGGGAAAGAGAGGATAAGATGAGATTGGACAAGGGTGTGTTGGAGTGGGTATGGGGATAAAGTTTATATGTATGATGTAAAAAGATATATGATGGTTTTGTAAGGTATTTTTTTCTTAAAAGAGAATTTTATTAAAGATATAATTTAAAAAAAAGGTGAAAAAACAAGTAGAATTGTACCTGCTGGAGCCTACAGAATTTACAGGTCCCCTAGGATCTCCAGTACTCACAGAATTCCTGCCTTGTCTTCCAGGATTCCTAGGATCTCCAGTACTGACAGAATCCCTGCCATGTCTTCCAGGATTCCTAGGTTCTCCAGTTCTCTCAGAATCCCTGCCAGGTCTTCCAGGATTCCTAGGATCTCCAATTCTGACAGAATTCCTGCCTTGTCTTCCAGGATTCCTAGGATCTCCAGTACTGACAGAATCCCTGCCAGATCTTCTCAGATTCCTAGGATCTCCAGTTCTCTCATAATCCCTGCCAGGTCTTCCAGGATTCCTGGGATGTCTGTTACTCAAATAATTGCTTCCAGGTCTTCCAGGATTCTTGGGATCTCCACTACTCACATAGTTTCTTCCAGGTTTCCTAGGATCTCCAGTACTCACAGAAATCCTGCCTTGTCTTCCAGGATTCCTAGGATCTCCAGTACTGACAGAATTCCTGCCTTGTCTCACAGAATTCCTACGATCTCCAGTACTGACAGAATCCCTGCCAGGTCTTCCAGGATTCCTGGGCTCTCCACTACTCACACTGTTTCTTCCAGGATTCCTAAGATCTCCAGTACTTACATAATCCCTGCCAGGTCTTCCAGGATTTCTGGGATCTCCACTACTCACACTGTTTCTTCCAGGATTCCTAGGATCTCCAGTACTTACATAATCCCTGCCAGATCTTCCAATATTCCTAGGAACTCCACTACTCACATAATCTCTTCCAGGTCTTCCAGGATTCCTAGGAACTCCAGTACTCACAGAATCTCTTCCAGGTCTAGCACATTATGAAAGACCTTTCTTGAAACTACGCTCTCCAGCGGTGTGTCTTCACCACTAGAGAGGTTTCCATCTTCACCTGGTCTTCCTTCCAGATTCACCTGCTGCAGTCGCTTGAATGCCCGAGCTCTGGTGATGCCATTCCCGCGCATATGTGCAGAAGTCATGGTCACAGCTAGGAACTTTGAAGGAATGGCACAGGTATGCTGTTCCTTCAGAGCGCATGTGCAAATGACGTCTCTTGCCTGCTGTCCATCTTGACCGCCACCTGGACCTGACTACTGTTTTGTCTGCTGCCTGCCAAACCCACTCTCCTCTCTGCGGCCCTTTGAAAACTCTCTGGTCTTTCTGTTCCAGCCATCCTTTTGGTGGGGAGATCCAAGGAATAAAGGGACTACTAGGGTTCCCAGGTCCATCTCCACCAGCAGGAGCTCTAGTGAAGCCCAACTGCCACTTCAAATCTGCTCCCTGGGTGAGCCTGTCACTAGCCCGGTTCACAAAACATTTATGAATATATAAAAACATACCTTAAAGCGGAGCTCCAGTCAAAGGTAAAAAATTAAAAGTCGGCAGCTACAAAAACTGTAGCTGTTGACTTTTAAAAAACAGCCACTCACCTATCCTACGATCCTACGATCCAATGGTGCACTCACCACAGACGGTCCTCCCTCACCCAGCACCAGCATCTTAAGTATGCACACCTGGCTATGATAGCTTGCAACTTCACAGCCAGTTGCCCACTGCACATGCACGAGTAGTGCTTCACCTTTTGAAGGGTCCCGTAATCTTCTGGAACCTGTCAAGTGTCACAGAACAGTCTGGGAGGGGTGGAGGACAACTTTGGCTGCCAATTGCCTAGGTCACACGTGTCAAACTGGTGGACCTCCAGCTGTTGCCAAATACAAGTCCCATGAGGCATTGCAAGATTGACAGTTACAAGCATGACTCCCAAAGGCAGAGGCTTGATGAAAATTGTAGTTTCGCAACAGCTGGAGGACCACCAGTTTGACACCCCTGGCCTAGGTGGTCACAACAGAAGTGGGAGCAGGTACCTGTCAAAATCAGGTAACCCTCCCACCCTCGCTCCCCAAAGGTGCCAATTCCTCACGGGGATTCGGGGACCAGTACTTGAAGCGGAAATTCCCCTTTTGGGTGGGGGGCCCATGGAACCCAGCTCACTTTGGAGAGGTGGGGAGACCCCTGCCTCAGCTCCCCATGTCCCTATTATGTGTAAGTCACCCTGTGCCTGTTAGGAGTACAGGGTGATCTGTCCTAATATTATGTTGACATGTATAGGTGGGGTGGGGGTTGTAGATTGTTTAACGCCATGTGGTTGCATTCCATTATTCTATTGTGTGTCTTGCTTGGGAGCAAACTATTATGGGATGTATGTATTTATGTGTATTGGCTTGGTGGGGGTGTCTCCAGCAGCCCTCCCTCCTGATGGGACTGTCTGCTGGTGTGTCCGCCCTGTGTCATTATGCAGGGAGGGGGGATTGTTCCCTTGAGTGTATATGTCTTTTATCTGTGTTACAATAAACTAGTCTACTTTCTGGATTACTTCAAGATTGGTGTCGTCTAGTCTTGCATGGTCAGCTGTGGTGTCTGTTGTCGGTGTTCGGACGGGGAAGCGGTAGTCTAACGGAAGTACCCAAGCACAGTCTGGGGTCGGTTCTGTTACAGGGTGGAGCTCCACTTTAACTGGATGGAAGATTACGCAGACTGGTGAATGATGTTGAAAAGAAACACACCACCTTCCTCTTTCCTAACCGCCCAATTCAGCACAGGAGCTCTGCATGGCAGCCGCTCCGATTGTGCAGGTAGCCGAAATCCATGGTGGTGGACACGGCGCTGTAGCCAGGTAGACTTTTTGGTGACTCTGAACATCCTATTCGGGTCGTGCCCCAACCAGATTGCCAGGTAACGCAGGAATAGGAGCTCGGCATGGCAGCCGCTCCGATTACGCAGGTAGCCGAAATCCATGGCGGTGGACACGGCGCTGTAGCCAGGTAGACCTTTTGGTTAGAAAACCCAACCTGATTTGCAAGTTGTGAGTGAGTGTCATAGATACACCCTGTATTATATTGTCATTGGTAAAAGAAAGATTTTAAACAAGTGATTCAAAAATATATAAAAGCCAAAAAGTGAAATGAACCGAATCCCATTGTACTTTTTTTTTTCAGTCTGTTACCTTTATAGCTCATGACTGCCAGTCGCACCCCAGCTCGTTGCAGCTTCCGCAGCCCTTCTGGTTCCGCCATGTGATCTTCGCAGAAGTAAAGTCTTGCTGAGAAGATGCGCAGGCTCAGGTTGGGATGGTTAAGTAGGAAGTCGGCGGTGCGTCGAGAGCAGTCACAGCATGGGCTCCACGAACTGAACCAGGTGACTCTGAACATCCTGTTCGGGTCGTGCCCCAACCAGATCGCCAGGTAACGCAGGAACAGGATCTCTGCATGGCAGCCGCTCCGATTGCGCAGGTAGCCGAAATCCATGGCGGTGGACACGGCGCTGTAGCGCCGTTTGACTATGTAGCACAGATACGTTTCATGGCGGCCTCGTGCCCAGCGCAGATTCTTATAGTGGTACAGGAACTTGTTACGCTTGAGGAGGAGGCTGGAGGCAAAACAAGTGAAAGATTCAGTTACCCAAAAATTAACAAAAATTTCTAAAGGAAAATCAGGTTTAAAGTGATTCTAAAATCTTTTTTTTTTTTTTTTTTTTTTAAAAATAACAAAGATGTTATACTTACCTGCTGTGTGTAGTGGTTTTGCACAGAGCAGCCCCGATCCTCCTCTTTTCAGGTCCCCTGCTGGCGCTCTTGGGCCTTCCCTTCTGTTGGGCGCCCCCACAGCAAGCAGCTTGCTATGGGGTCACCAGCTGCTCCGTGTGTCCATTCACACATGGAGCCACAGCTTGGCCCCTCCCCCTCTCTCTTCTCATTGGCTCACTGGCTGTGATTGACAGCAGGGCGAGGCAATGGTTCCCGCTTCTGTCTCAGCCAATGAGAAGAGGCAGTCCCTGGATATCCGAGACTCCAGTGCACATCACTGGTTCGAGAGGGGGCTTAGATGAGTATTGGGGTGGGGGGCTGGGGGTGCTGCTGCACACACAAGGTTTTTTACCTTCATGCATAGAATGCCTGAAGGTAAACACCTTGAGCCTTTAGAACCACTTTAATTAAATTCTGAATACCCATTTTAATTTGGGTCTCTGTGCTTCTCTTTGCAATGTAGGCAAATCATGGCTGCTGGCCCATGGAAGATATATTTCCAATACGTTTAGAAAACAAACTTATATATGTGACATATACAGTATTTACAATATATTGGCCTACACTAATATATTTTAATGTAAAAAAATAAAATTTAAATATATTTTCTAAAGGCATATATTTAAAAATATATATTTTTAAATATATTCTTGAGATATTTTTTAATATATAAAAAAGTGATTTTAACATATATTTTTACATATATTTGTAAATGCATTCCAAAAATGTAGATTAATTGTATTTTCATACACATATATTTGAAAATGTATTTTTCATATATTTTTAAATATATAAAAAACTGCATTTCAACATACAGTATATATACAGGCGTACCTCGGTTTACGAATGCCTCGGTTAACGTAATTTTCGGTTTACAAATGTAAATCCATTGAAAATAATGGCTCAGTTTATGAATTTTTTTTCGCAATATGAATGGATTAATTGGTTTTCAATGCATTTTTGAATTTTTTTTCTAATCATGTCCCTGTAGAGTATTTATGCCTTTAAAGTGCACTTTATAAAGAGTTTTGAACAGATAAGACTTTTTTTGTCTTTTTTCTGACCCTCGGAATGATTAATTGGTTTTCAATGCATTTACAAATTTTTTTTAATCATGTCCCTTTATGCCTTTAAAGTGCACTTTATAAAGAGTTTTGAACAGATAAAACTTTTTTTGACTTTTTTCTGACCTCCGGAATGATTCATTGGTTTTCAATGCATTTACGAATTCATTTTTAATCATGTCCCTGTACAGTATTTATGCCTTTCAAGTGCACTTTGCAAAGAGTTTTGAACAAATAAAAGACTTTTTAAAAACTTTTTTCTGACCTCCGGAACGGATTAATTGGTTTTCAATGCATTTCTATGGGAAACTGCATTTCGGTTTACACATTTTTCGCAATACGAAAAATCCCCCGGAACTAATTACATTTGTATCCCTGTGTATATATATATATATATATATATATATATGTAAAAAAAAATTTTTCTTTTATATATTGAATATGGCCAAAATTGTAGTATTTCAAATATATGTCAATATATTTGGTAAGACTATTTTTAACATATTTTTTAAATATATTTTTCTTCCACATGGGGGGAAGGGCTAGCAGGGTGCTGTACATACCTTTCTGAAAAAAAGCAGCCTGCATTAGTACTCAGTGGTGTATTTAGGTTTTGTGCTGCCCTAGGCAATGCAAAAAAATCTGCCGACAAACACCTATTAGAAAAAGTATATAGGCTTAGGATACACCCCCTGCCACTCCCTCTTAAAGGAGAATTATTTAAAAAAAAAAATATTTAAAAAAATGGTTATACCCACAAGTGCTTTTGTTACCACTATTTTTCCGTTTAACTGGCTTTTGAAATTCACAAATGCAGAAATGTAGAAATTAGATGAAAGATTTAGCACTGGGAAACACTTTTTGAAAGATAAAAAGAGCATTTTATATACAACTGACAACTCATGGGGCCCCCGGGCAATAGGGGATCATGGGGCCCCTGTGTCCTCGCCCACACTCAATCCACACCCAAAAAAGCCTATGAAAGGTACCAGGGGCATCTCATGGGGCCCCCTACTGACCCCGGGCCCTCGGGCAATGCCCGAGTGCTCGAATGGTCAGTCCGCCCCTGAACTGTATAGATCAGATCAAAATGAGGGACAAATTAGGATGAAGGAGGGACAGAAGGACTGTTCCGAATCAGGGACAGACCCTCAAAATCAGGGACAGTTGAGAGGTATGCTGTAATAGGTCTGTAGCCCCGAATTCCTGCAATCCTTCTGTAGCCTGACAGTCTTTTGTAACATTACATACAACAGATATTATGTGTGGCCCTTTGGTGAAGTCAGGAGCCACACTTCAGGCCCCCCTCTGTCTAGAAGGTAGGCCACCACTGCTTTAAAGCCTTTCCGCAGAGAAGCTGGTTTCAAGGCCAACTCACACTACAGAAACGCAGTCCAGATGCGTTCTGGATGCGTTTCCACATGTGCATTTTTGACGCGTTCCAGGACAGTTCTGTGCAGAAAAAATGTAGCCTGGTCTACTTTTTTTCTGCAACCGGAACGCACTGGAAGTACAAGCACTGATGTGAACTATGACATTGACAAACATATAACCTGCTTCCTCTGTGTTTTGGATGCAGAAAAATAGCAACTGAAACGCATGGGGCAGGGGCAGACTCACAACTCATGGGGCCCCCAGGCAATAGTGGGTCATGGGGCCCCTGTGTCCTTGCCCAAACTAAAAAAAGCCTATGAAAAAGGTACCAGGGGCATCTCATGGGGCCCCCTACTGACCCCGGGCCCTCGGGCAGTGCCCGAGTTTCCAAATGGTCAGTCCGCCCCTGATCGCATGGAGTGTGAACTGGCCCTCAGAATTACATAAAAATCCATACCCACCACCTGCAAATAATGGAGATTCTTTATTAGCAAACCCTTTACACAGAGGAAATAAAAATAATAATACAGCATTTCCTGTATAACATCTGATACACCACAGGAACATGACTGGGCTCCCTCAGGGACCCGAAATTTCATGATTACAGTAGTTGAATGTAGTAGTGAATTAACTAACAAACATCCACAAACCCTTCAATGTATAGTATTTTATATTAATGAATCTATTAATTATTATAAATACTGAATATCAGTAATGTAATGTGTTAATCATATAATATATTTATTATTAATATTATTATTATTATACATTTATAATATATTTACTGTATATAATAATTTATATATTAGTTTAAATTAAAGGGTAACTCCACTTTTGCTGGATAAAAAATAGCAAATAAAAAAAAAAAAATAATATAGTGTATACAGTTGCGACACATCATATTGTAATTTATTGTTATTAAAATTACCTTTCCTTTTCAATCAGCAGCGCTGTCATTTTCTGTAACATGCAATGCAATATGGCAGCTTGAAGGCATTCTGTACACAGATGGTGTACAGAACATCCCCTAGAAATGTAATTTCCTGCTTGTGTGATTGGCTCACTGGTTTTCCCAGGAGTCTACACTAAGGCTGGCCATACATTATACAATTATCTTCCAATTTTCTGCCCAATTTCCTTTAGATTTACCTTCAACTATGTAGTGCAAGGGCCTGCCTAATTGGATACAACTGAAAGTGTTGTTTAGGTTTGTCCTCCTATTATATGGTTTTTGGTAAATCTAAACCAAAAATCTCCAGATAATTGTATAATGTATGGCCAGCCTAAGATACAAGTCAGAACAAAATTTGACTTTTGGTGAGACCCTCCCAAAGGGAAATCACATCTAAAGGGATGCAGACCCTGTCACTTTCCTCATTAGAGCCCTGCAGGTGCAGCAGCTGATTGATAATTATGAAGTCACTCACATACAAATTCACTCTGCCCATGGACACAGACAAACAAACAGCTATTTCTTCAGAATGACAAAAGGTTGACATCTGTAACAAAAGTTGTTAAAATCTCTAAATGTATATACACTAAATCACTTGGGGAATGTTTTTTCTCAGCAAAAGTGGAGTTACTCTTTAGGTTTTATATTAAATCAATTTTTTTTTGCATTAAATATATGTCTAAAATTCTAAAAAATATATCAGTAGTGCAGTTTATTAATTATATTAAGATTATATATTCATATAATATATAATATTTTGATATCATATTATCATAATTTATATATTAATATAAAATAACATTTATATTAAATGTTTATTATTTTATCATTGTATTTCCTTTCTGTAATCATTATGCTCAGGAATAAAAAAAAAAAAAAAAGCTCAGGAGTAAAAAAAAAATAAAAAAATGAATGACTCCTGGCTGTGGGACTCCTTTTACTTCCCCTCCTTCCTGGCTCCTTTCTGTTCAGACAAGGCTGTATGGAGACTCAGAAAGAGACAGTCTGAAAGTAAACAGTTTTGACTGCGTGCTCCCTTTAGAGAACCCAAAATGCTCCGTGACACCAGCATCATCAGTACACTCTGAATTAAATATTTGCCTAAAAATACAGATATTATATAGATATTATAATATATATATATATATATATATATATATATATATGATATTGGATAGATAGATAGATAGATAGATACATTTTTATTATATATTTATATTTGTTATATACATAAATGGTAGATAAAGACTAAACATAAGCAACAAAAACCATAATAATTTGCCTTTAATATAGGAGGTGCAGTGTACATATAATGCAACAAAGATATACATGTGAAACAAAAAATGTCAAAAGAACATGATGATTAAAATAACTGAATAATCTGAATGATTCGAGATATATAACTGAGACCAGCTGTACTTGTATACAGAAAGAAAACATTTAGCATGAATGACCTGCATGACGGCGTTTTTTAGAATCCTGCGGTATGTAAATGAGGAGGTTTTATGTGTATGTGTGTGTATAGTACAGGACAATCACACACTATCTATCTATCTATCTATCTATCTATCCATCCATCTATCTATCTATCTTGTTTTAAAAGTGTTCTTTCTGTATACAAGTACAGCTCTCTCTCTCTCTCTCTCTCTCTCTCTCTCTCTCTCTCTCTCTATTATCTATCTATCTATCTATCTATCTATCTATCTATCTATCTATCTATTATCTATCTATCTATCTATCTATCATCTATCTATCTATCTATCTCTCTATTTCTATCTATCTATCATCTATCTATCTATCTATTATCTATCTATCTATCTATCTATCTATCTATCTATCTATCTCTAGTCTATTTATCTATCTATCTATCTATCTATCTCTCTATTTCTATCTATCATCTATCTATCTATCTATCTATCTATCTATCTCTCTATTTCTATCTCTCTATCTATCTATCTATCTATCTATCATCTATCTATCTATCTATCTATCTATCTATCTATCTATCTATCTATCTATCTATCTATCATCTATCTATTATCTATCTATCTATCTATCTATCTATCTATCTATCTATCTATCTATCTATCATCTATTATCTATCTATCTATCTATCTATCTATCTATCTATCTATCTCTCTATTTCTATCTCTCTATCTATCTATCTATCTATCTATCTATCATCTATCTATATATCTGTCTGTCTGTCCGTCCGTCCGTCCGTCTCTCTATCTATCTATCTATCTATCTATCTATCTATCTATTATCCATCTATCTATCTATCTATCTATCTATCTATCTATCTATCTATCTATCTATTATCTATCCATCTATCCATCTATCCATCTATCTATCTGTCTGTCTGTCCGTCTCTCTCTCTCTCTCTCTCTCTCTCTCTCTCTCAATATACAATAAATAGTTATTAGCAACAAGAAACCAAATCTCTCCATTTCTCTCATTCTATCTATGTACTTTCTTTCTTTCTCTCTTTCATGGCAGCGGTATAATCTGTCACTCACTTTCTCTCTTTGATGCGGTTATATATTACTATGACACTAATTAGCACCGACATTTGCATAGCAGATTTTAAGATTTCAAAATTTATACCACAATGGAAGAAAGCTGTTTAAAAAGTAAAAAAAAAAACCTATAATAATAATCTTTGCCAGATCTCAGTCCATTCTCTAGAAGGTGAATTGTGTCCCAGACATCTATCCGAAATAAATCTCTATTTATAGCTTTATAATCAGAGGATGAAATCTTTTTGCAACTTTATAAAAAAAATTCTACATGATGTAACATATGATGGAAAATTCAGCATCCCCCGCCTTGTTCAACGATCTGTAAATCTTGGGTTTGAGTCAGTAATGAAATGACTGCGGAGGACCATTCATATAGAATCTGTACAATTCGCTCTATTTTGGTGGATGGTTCTGTACAGTAAAGGCTGATTAAGAACAAAAGACTAAGTCAGACACCCACAAGGTAGGTCCTCACCTGTCCATTTTGCCGGCTTCTCGTTGTGATTCTGAGTCAAATCTTCGCCTGCAGCATCATTAAAATACCCCCTATGACGTCACCCCACCTTCCCCCTTCTACATGGCATCACGGTCAACGGTCGTCCACATTCAAATCTATGCACTGTATACTGATGACTATTTACTAACCCTCAGTTCCTCAAACAGTGTCTTTGTAATTCAGAGAAATGCCTAAAATAACATATTTGCAAAGACAAAAAAAAACTGTATCTGAAAGCCGTTTGTTTTTATGGTGTACTCTGGGCACAAATACTCTCATTTAAATATATTCCTCAATAGCCACAAAAGATATAAATCCACTTTGTGTGCACCAAATGCTTTTACAAACCGAGATATTACCATGTAAAAGGAGCAGTGGCATCATCACTGTGCTGTACATAGGTTGTGCAGAGAGCAGAACTATGGGAGGGATCTGGTAGGCTCCACCCACTACAGGCTACCTGTAAAAAACTACAGGAGGGGGCGGAGACCAGACCAGTCACCCTGCACAAGGAGAGAGAGCAGAAGTGGCTGGTCTTTATTACAGGAAGCTCCCGCACAGAGACTAAGGGGCAGATTTACTAAAGGCAAATAGACTATGCACTTTGAAAGTGCAGTTGCTCAAGAGTTTAGTAGATGAGGGGAAACTTCACTTTGCAAAGAATACCCAATTACGTGCAAGGAAAATTTAAAAGAAAGCTTTTTGCTTGCACATGATTGGATGATGGAAGTCAGCAGAGCTTCCCGTCATTTTATAAGCTCTGGAGCAACTGCCCTTGAAGAGTGCACATTCTATTCGCTTTTAGGAAATCAACCCTGATGTATTTTCTAAGTTTTGGATAGATCGGGGAAGAGTTAGAACTTCTGTCAAGTTTTACTGCAACGCACATTCGTGGACAAGCACAGATCACGCTTGGTTAGCTGCTTCCCTGGCTGTTACAGTGACAGTTCTGAAACCAGAAGTTGAGACACAATCCTCGTGGCTTCCAGGTTCAATCATCACAGAGGAAATGAGGGAATGGAAGTTCCTCCATCTCCTCTGTGGGAAACCATCTTGGCTACTTACCAGGGTACCAGGCTCCCTGGAGCAAGGGAAGGTTGGTGGTGGGAGGAGGGATGGCCCTTCACAGTCCTGTAAAAGTACAAAACAGCCAATCACTGGCTAGAAAAATGGTAGGAGGATCATGGCTGCAGCCATAATATTGCTATAACCACTTGTTAGCAGGACGTTTATATACGTACATCGGTCAGTAAGTGCTTAAGTCACCGGTCACGCCACTGAGATGTAAAATTGCGCGATTTGGGCGCAATTTCAGCAAAATTTCAGGTGCAATTTCTGAAGACTTTATTGCTACTTGTGAAGATTTGCAATGATTTCTTGCAATTTGCAGTGCAAACTCCGTTATAGTCTATGTACAGTGCTCAAAAAATGATAGGAATACTTTTTAATCAGAGTCTAGCATCAAATCAATGACACTCCTGGGATATTGATCTGGTCAGGTAAGTAGCAGAGGTGGTTGTTAATCAGTTTCAGCTGCTTTGGTGCTAATGAAATTAACAACAAATGTACTAGATGGGCAACAATGAGATGACCCCCAAAACAGGAATGGTTTTACAGGTGGAGGCCACTGACATTTTTTTCCCTACTCATCTTTTCTGACTGCTTTTCACTAGTTTTGCATTTGGCTAGGGTCGGTGTCACTACTGGTAGCACGAGGCCATACCTGGACCCTACAGAGGTTGTACAGGCAGTCCAACTCCTCCAGGATGGCACATCAATATGTGTAATTGCCAGAAGGATTTCTGTGTCTCCCAGCACAGTCTCAAGGGCATGGAGGATGTTCCAGGAGACCGGCAGTACAGGGGTGGGCAACTGTGGCCCTCCAGCTGTTGGTGAACTACAAGTCCCATCATGCCTTTGCCTTTGGGAGTCATGCTTGTAACTGTCAGTTTTGCAATGCCTCATGGGACTTGTAGTTCTACAACAGCTGGAGGGCCACAGTTGCCCACCCCTGGTCTAGGAGAGCTGGACAGGGCCATAGAAGGTCCTTAACCCATCAGCAAGACCGGTATCTGCTAATGGAGGAACAGGATGAGCACTGCCAGAGCCCTACAAAATGACCTTCAGCAGGCCACTGGTGTGAATGTCTCTGACCAAATAATCAGAAACAGATTTCATGAGGGTGGCCTGAGGGCCCAACGTCCTCTAGTGGGCCCTGTGTTCACTGCCCGGCACCATAGAGCTGGATTGGCATTTGCCATTGAACCCCAGAATTGGCAGGTCCACCACTGGCTCCCTGTGCTTTTCACAGATGAGAGCAGGTTCACCCTGAGCACATGTGACAGATGTGAAAGGGTCTGGAGAAGGCGTGGAGAACGTTCTGCTGCCTGTAACATGGTTCAGCATGACCGTTTTGGTGGTGGGTCAGTGATGGTCTGGGGAGGCATATCCATGGAGGGACGCACAGACCTCTACAGGCTAGACAATGGCACCCTGACTGCCATTAGGTATCGGGATGAAATCCTTGGACCCATTGTCAGACCCTACACTGGTGCAGTGGGTCCTGGGTTCCTCCTGGTGCACGACAATGTCCGGCCTCATGTGGGGAGAGTATGCAGACATTTACTGGAGGATGAAAGAATTGATACCATTGAATGGTCCCGACGCTTACCTGACCTAAATCCAATAGAACACCTCTGGGATGTCATGTTTTGGTCCATCTGACGCTGCCAGGTTTCACCTCAGACTGTCCAGGAGCTCAGTGATGCCCTGGTCCAGATCTGGGAGGAAATCCCCCAGGACACCATCCGTGGACTCATTAGGAGCCTCCCCCGACGTTGTCAGGCATGCATACAAGCACATGGGGGCCACACAAACTACTGAAGACCATTCTGAGTTGCTGCAATGACATTTCAGCAAAATGGACTCGCCTGCTGTCTTTAAATTCAGTCCTCTGTAGGTCGATCATTTTCATTTCCATCAAACGATGGGGCATCCTTACATTCCTAACACATTACCCCGTCCATGTCAGGATAGAGATCCAGCAGGAGATTTGTCCCCATTGAGGTCTGATGGCTTTTCAGTGTTCCTTTCATTTTTTTGAGCAGTGTATGTGAAATTGCAACAAAACTGCAGAAAACGTAATGCAGGAACTACTTTAGTAATCACGCTGCAGAAAATTCCACATGTTCAGACACTGACGTTCGCATTCATCAAAAGCAATTTCAGGTGCAATTCAATTCGCAAATCACATCTGAAATTGCACCGATATGACCGGGCACTAAAAGAGCAAAGCATAAAAAAGCTGTAATAACAGTAACCAATATACATGACCCAAATTATTACAAGCTAAAAAAATGATTTCTGATTGGTTGCTGGGAGCTACTGCACTTTGAATGTTATCATTAACCTTTGTGTACTGGGTGTCTGTATTTATTTAAATGTGGCAAGCCACGGAAGCCCGAATACAGAATACAGAGCTTTTGGTTTGTGGGTCTGGTTTCCCGTTACAGAAAATTTGTACATCGCGCCGGATGCTCTCATTGGTGGAAAACATCCCCCCCCCCTATTGCCCCCTTTCTCTCCGCACAAGCGTGCTCACTTTCTCTCTGCACTAAAAATAGGAAGCCACAAACAGCAGCCGGGGCTGAGTGCAGAGTGCAGCGATGGGGAGAGCATGGCTCCCAACTGTGCCCCATTTAAAGGGACTTTCCATCGGTCCCTCTTCCTTGTCCATCTTTTTGGTTTAATGAATGAACCTCTATAAAAAGATACACTGTATGACTACCAAAAAGTGACGTGTCACCAGGGCTGTGGATAAAGGGGTACCACCAATCCTCCTGTACGGGGCCGAGGCAGCTGGATGAATTGGATGTGGGCAGGGAGGGAGACCAGTACAGCGGTGGCAGGGGCAATTACTGGAACCGATCCCCTGTATGGCTTTCGCTGAAAGCTAGTTTCTTCTCCTCCTCCTCCCGCTGGCTTTCAGCTGCTGCACCCATATGGAAGAAATATTCTTCCCAAATTTATTGACATATATTTGAAATACTACAATTTTGGCTATATTCAATATATTTCAAAATATATTTTAATATATATAAATATATATATATATATATATATATATATATATATATATACCGTATTTTTCGCACCATAAGACGCACTTTTTTCCCCCCAAAAAAGGGGGAAAAATGTCAGTGCGTCTTATGGAGTGAATATGGAGCGGCCGGTCCGGTATTTCCACTGCCGCCGTGTCAGAATACCGGGCCGGCCGCTCAGCTCTACAGCGGGACCTTATAGAGATGACTGCTGACCTTTGGGGAGGGGGGGGAGTGGGTACTTGAATTTGACAGGTACCCGCTCCCACTTCCGTGGAGTTGTTCTTTCATCTTACCCATTCCTCTATCCAGCGGCGCGGTCTTCCCGGCTTCTGTAGTGTGGGCATGACAGCCGGGTGCCAAGTGCGCATGCGCAGGAAGCGGTGCTTTTTGTGAATGGTAAGGCGGTACCTGGGACACATGACAGATCCCAGAAGCCGCCGGACCAATCACAAAGCGCAAGTGCTTCTCGCTCATGCGCACTGGGCACCCGGCTGTCATGCCGAGTGCCATTACAGAAGCCGGGAAGACAGCGGCTGGATAGAGGAACAGGTAAGATGAAAGAACAACTCCGCGGAAGTGGGAGCGGGTACCTGTCAAATTCAAGTACCCGCTCCCCCCCCTCCCCAAAGGTCAGCGGTCATCCCCTGTACTATCCACAGTCTCTGGTCATCCCTGTGCTGTCCGCAGTCTCTGGTCATCTCCTGTACTATCCACAGTCTCTGGTCATCCCTGTACTGTCCGCAGTCTCTGGTCATCTCCTGTACTGTGTCCGCAGTCTCTGGTCATCTCCTGCACTGTGTCCGCAGTCTCTGGTCATCCCTGTGCTGTCCGCAGTCTCTGGTCATCTCCTGTACTGTGTCCGCAGTCTCTGGTCATCTCCTGCACTGTGTCCGCAGTCTCTGGTCATCCCCTGCACTGTGTCCGCAGTCTCTGGTCATCTCCTGCACTGTGTCCGCAGTCTCTGGTCATCCCCTGTACTGTGTCCGCAGTCTCTGGTCATCCCCTGTACTGTGTCTGCAGTCTCTGGTCATCTCCTGTACTATGTCTGCAGTCTCTGGTCATCCCTGTACTGTCCGCAGTCTCTGGTCATCCCTGTACTGTCCGCAGTCTCTGGTCATCCCTGTACTGTCCGCAGTCTCTGGTCATCCCTGTACTGTGTCCGCAGTCTCTGGTCATCCCTGTACTATGTCCGCAGTCTCTGGTCATCCCTGTGCTGTCCGCAGTCTCTGGTCATCCCTGTACTGTGTCCACAGTCTCTGGTCATCCCCTGCACTGTGTCCGCAGTCTCTGGTCATCTCCTGTACTATGTCCGCAGTCTCTGGTCATCCCTGTACTGTGTCCGCAGTCTCTGGTCATCCCTGTGCTGTCCGCAGTCTCTGGTCATCCCCTGTACTGTGTCCGCAGTCTCTGGTCATCCCTGTACTGTGTCCGCAGTCTCTGGTCATCTCCTGTACTGTGTCTGCAGTCTCTGGTCATCTCCTGTACTGTGTCCGCAGTCTCTGGTCATTCCTGTACTGTGTCCGCAGTCTCTGGTCATCTCCTGTACTGTGTCCGCAGTCTCTGGTCATCTCCTGTACTGTGTCCGCAGTCTCTGGTCATCTCCTGTACTATGTCTGCAGTCTCTGGTCATCTCCTGTACTGTGTCCGCAGTCTCTGGTCATCTCTTGTACTGTGTCCGCAGTCTCTGGTCATCTCCTGTACTGTGTCCGCAGTCTCTGGTCATCTCCTGTACTATGTCTGCAGTCTCTGGTCATCTCCTGTACTATGTCTGCAGTCTCTGGTCATCTCCTGTACTGTGTCTGCAGTCCATTAGTTCAGAATTTTTTTTCCTGTTTTCTGCCTCTAAAACCTAGGTGCGTCTTATGGAGCGAAAAATACGGTATATATATATATATTACAGTTAGGTCCATATATATTTGGACACAGGCACAATATTAGATTTTTTCCTTTATTGACCAAAACATATTCAAGCTATAGTTATATAATGGATATGGGCTTAAAGTGCGCACTCTCAGGTTTAATTTGAGGGTATGTACATCCAAATTGGAGGAAGGGTTTAGGAATTACAGCTCTTAACCTCCCGAGTGTAGCTCGGGGTAAAGTTTCAGTACCAAAATCGGTAACCCCGAGCTACACTCGGGCTTACCATGCAGCGTTGCTCAGGGATTCCCTGCAGCACTTACCTTGTCCTTCGCTCCCGTGATGTCCCCCCTGCAGAGTCCCCGGCCATCTCCTCCGGCCGATGCCGGCATATATATATATATATATATATATATAAACTACCATTCGAATGGATAGAAGAATAGCCAAAATGGCGTGGACTCAGCCAACAATCAGCTCCAGGAAGATGAAAGAAGGTGTGACGTTCCCTGTGAGGACTGTTACAATTAGAAGACACCAATGTGAAGCCAAGCTATCTGCAAGAAGTCCCCGCAAAGTCCCACTGTTGAAAAAAAGACATGCTGAAGAGGTTACAATTTGCCAAAGAGCACATTGACTGGCCTAAAGAGAAATGGCGCAACATTTTGTGGACTGATGAAAGTAAGATTGTTCTTTTTGGGTCTAGTGGGTGGAGACAGTTTGTCAGACGACCCCCAAACACTGAATTCAAGCCACAGTACACTGTGAAGACAGTGAAGCATGGTGGTGCAAGCATCATGATATGGGGATGTTTCTCATACTACGGTGTTGGGCCTATTTATCACATACCAGGGATCATGGATCAGTTTGAATACATCAGAATACTTGAAGAGGTCATGCTGCCTTATGCTGAAGAGGAAATGCCCTTGAAATGGGTGTTCCAACAAGACAACGACCCCAAACACACCAGTAAATGTGCAACATCTTGGTTCCAGACCAACAAGATGGACGTTATGGAGTGGCCAGCCCAATCCCCGGATCTTAATCCAATATAAAACTTGTGGGGTGACATCAAAAATGCCGTTTCTGAGGCAAAACCAAGAAATAGAGAAGAACTGTGGAATGTGGTCCAATCATCCTGGGCTGGAATACCTGATCACAGGGGCCAGAAGTTGGGTGACTCCATGCAACACAGATGTACAGCAGTTCTCAGAAACAGTGCGACTACAACCAAATATTCATGAAGTCATTCAAAGGAAAGCAAAATCTTCAAACATTTCTCAGTTTATATAGTGAATGTTTGAGTTTGTAAAGAAGAATACAAACACTGCTATTTTTTTGAACCGTCTAATATTCACTTTTCTTCAATTTTTTTAGAGGAACAACACAAATTTGATGTATTTTTCTTCATGTTGTGATTTGGAATAGAATGTGTCGTGTTCCCAATGCATTTGTGTGGATGGAAAGAAAAGCTATTAGAAGGATTTTCAGCTTTAGTCACTTTTTTCAACACACTGCTATTATTTTGAACACAACTGTATATATATATATTTACTGAAATATATTTTGAAATATATTGAATACGGCCAAAATTGTAGTATTTCAAATATATGTCAATATATTTGGGAAGAATATTTTTAAAATATAATTTAAACATATTTTTCTTCCATGTGGGCAGAGAAGAGTCATAAAGGGGATCGGCTCCAGTAATTGCCCCCATGCTGCACCCATCACCCTCCTTGTGCACTATACTTCCCTCCTGCTGCCCAGGTCCCCCTGTATGCCCCCACCCCCATGGTGCTGCCGGATTCCCTCCTCTCTTTCCTACCAGCAGCTGCAAGTACACAATAGGATCCTTCAGGATGGAGTGTGGGGGAGGGTCCAGAAAATGTATCACATATACCAGCCCTTCCTTTCCTGAATGAACACAATGAGTGATTGGTACCAATCACTCACTGTGATCATTCTTAACTGAAGCCTAGTAAAGTTTTTTTTTTGGGGGGGGGGTGAGATTAGCTGTATAGGGCTCCGTGGTTTCTAACAACAGCCCTGCGTGTCACCCAACCTGTGAATTATCATATACTGTATGTTATTTTAAAAAGTCATTATAAAGGAGAAGTATTGGTGAAAATGCAAAATGTGGGTTTAGCCAATCATTTTTAGCACATTAATTCGTCACGATCTGCATAAATGGGGACATGAACTTTGTCTACGTGTTTTGTACTTTAAAGATGAAAGCGAAACTAGAATGAGTTTTCGACCCATTCCATTTAAACTGATTTGCAGCTTCTGGTCTTTAACCCGGCGGGTGAGTCCATGGGTAATGACAACCTTTGTTACCACACCAGATTTTTAAAACTGCATTCCAGTCATGGATTGGACCAACTATGCTATACCTGTGGGATCCAACTAGAACAGGGGTCTCCAAACTTTCTAAGCAAGGGGCCAGTTTACTGTCCGGACTATGGCCTATGGTGAAAATATATACGATTTTGCATCTTCAGGTAGTAGCCGTGCACACACCCTACCTGCGCCGCCATTCGCGGCCTCAGCTGTCAATCCCCCCCCGGCACCCGGTGATCGCCGAGTATCACCTACGGGGGAGAGACCTGTGTATGAACAATACAGATCTCTCCCCTGTCAGCTCCTGCACACTGCTTTGCATAGCAAAGTAATACAAAGCAGTGTGTTTCCCTAGTAAAACACACTCAGCACACAGTTAACCCTTTGATCGCCCCAGATGTTAACCCCTTCCTGCCCAGTGCCATTAGTACACTGTCAGTGCTTTTTATTAGCACTAATCACTGTATTGGTGACACTGGGGATGTCAGTGACACCAAGTCAGTTCCCCCCTAGTGTCAGAATGCCCGCCACAGTCCCGCAGTCTTGCTATAAGTCGCTGATCGCCGCCATTACTAGTAAAAAAAATTTTTTTAAACTATTCCAGTATATATATCGCCATTTGTAGGCGCTATAACTTTCACATAAACCAATTCGTTTACACAAATTGGGATTCTTTTTTACTATTTTTTTACACAGAGCAGAATACATTTTGGTCTAAATTTATGACAAAATTTGTTTTTTTTTATTTTTTTACTGGACATGTTTAATAGCAAAAAGTGAAAAAAAAATTTTTACAAAATTATCCAAATTTTTTTGTTAATAGCGCAAAAAATAAAAAATGCACCGGCAATCAAATACCACCAAAAGAAAGCTTTATTTATGGGGAAAAAAGGACGTAAATTTAATTTGGGTGCAGCATTGCATGACTGCGCAATTGTCAGTTAAAGTGATGCGGTGCCGTAACACAAACAATGGTCTGGTCAGGAACGGGGGGGGGGGGGGGAAATCCTCTGGAGGGCAAGTGGTTAAAGCGGAGCTCCACCCAAAAAGGGAAGTTCCACTTTAAGTCTTTGTCCCCCGCTCCCCATTAAGAATTGGCACCTTTGGGTACCCAAATTTGACAGTTACCCACTCCCACTTCCGCTGCAATCGCCTAGGCAATCAGAAGTGGAAGTTGTCCTCCCCCCCTCCCTCCCCGTAGTCTTCTGGTACACGTGATAGGTCCCAGAAGACTACAGGGCCATTCACCAAGCACAGTGCTTCTCGCACATGCGCAGTGGGCACCCGGCTATGAAGCTGCAACCTTCAGGGGGACATTTTTAAAATTTTTGTTTTTACTAAAGGACTTATCAAAGACCGTCTGCTGTCATTTTTTACACTACACTTTTTGTTTGTGAATGGGTAGCGGTACCATGTACCCCATACTCATTCACCTGGTGGGGGCCCCCTTGTTAAATCCCCCCCGCCCGCAGACCCCCACAATCACCGGCCATGGTTGTGGGGAAGAGGCCCTTGTCCCCATCAACATGAGGACAAGGTACTTTGGGGGAAGCCCTCCTGCTGCCCATTTTTTCGTGGTCACATGACCAGGAGCTGGTCTTTCCAACTCCTGATCATATCGTTTGTATGAGACCAGTAGATGTCAAGGAGGCATCTAAATCACAGCTGTCATTGGCTGTCGTAGTGATCATATAACTGAGGCCGGTCCTCCTAGCTCCTGATCGTTATGGTAAGACCAATTTCTGTTGGGGAGGTGCCTAAAACAAGCCATGCCCGTCACTGGCTATCTCAGTTTTCACATGACGAGGAGCCGGTCCTCCAAGCTCGCAGTTGTTAGTATGAGACCAATTGGTCCTCCCGACTCCCAATCATTCTTATGAGACCAGGAGCTGTTGAGGAGGCATCTAAAACAATCATGGCTGTCACTGGCTATTCTATATGACCAGGACCGGTCCTCCAGGCTCCTAATCTTTAGTTTGAGACCAGGAGCTGTCGGGGAGGTGCCCTGTTGACTGTCTCTGGAGTGCAAGACTGGAAGGAAATGTGTGTTGCTTGACTGTGCAGAACTATAGGGGGACCCAAATCTTCAGCAACTCCTAAGGGCTACACAAGCCATGGCTGTCAATGGCTATCTCAGTAATCGCATGACCAGGAGCTGTTGGGGAGGTGCGTAAAACAAGCTATGGCCGTCACTGGCTATCTCAGTGATCACATGACCAGGAGCCGATCCTCCGAGCTCCCAATTGTTAGTATGAGACCAGCTGGTCCTCCCGACTCCCAATCATCCTTATGAGATCAGGTGCTGTTGAGGAGGCATCTAAAACAATCTTGGCGGTCACTGGCTATTGATATATGACCAGGACCGGTCCTCCAGGCTCCTAATCTTTAGTTTGAGACCAGGAGCTTTCGGGGAGGTGCCCTGTTGACCGTCTCTGGAGTGCAAGACTGGAAGGAAATGTGTGTTGCTTGACTGTGCAGAACTATAGGGGAGCCCAAATCTTCAGCAACTCCTAAGGGCTACACAAGCCATGGCTGTCAATGGCTATCTCAGTAATCGCATGACCAGGAGCTGTTGGGAAGGTGCGTAAAACAAGCTATGGCTGTCACTGGCTATCTCAGTGATCACATGACCAGGAGCCGGTCCTCCAAGCTCCCAATTGTTAGTATGAGACCAGCTGGTCCTCCCGACTCCCAATGATCCTTATGAGACCAGGAGCTGTTGAGGAGGTATCTAAAACAATCTCGGCTGTCACTGGCTATTGATATATGACCAGGACCGGTCCTCCAGGGTCCTAATCTTTAGTTTGAGACCAGGAACTTTCGGGGAGGTGCCCTGTTGACCATCTCTGGAGTGCAAGACTGGAAGGAAATGTGTGTTGCTTGACTGTGCAGAACTATAGGGGGACCCAAATCTTCAGCAACTCCTAAGGAGGTAGTGCTACACAAGCCATGGCTGTCATTGGCTATCACAGTAATCGCATGACCAGGAGCTGTTGGGGAGGTGCGTAAAACAAGCTATGGGTGTCAGTGTCTATCACATTGATCACATGACCAGGAGCCGGTCCTCCAAGCTCCCAATTGTTAGTATGAGACCAGCTGGTCCTCCCAACTCCCAATCATCCTTATGAGACCAGAAGATGTTGAGGAGGCATCTAAAATAATCTTGGCTGTCACTGGCTATTGATATATGACCAGGGCCGGTCCTCCAGGCTCCTAATCTTTAGTATGAGACCAGGAGCTATCGGGGAGGTGCCCTGTTGACTGTCTCTGGAGTGCAAGACTGGAAGGAAATGTGTGTTGCCTGACTGTGCAGAACTATAGGGGGACCCAAATCTTCAGCAACTCCTAAGGGGGTAGCGCTACACAAGCCATGGCTGTCATTGGCTATCACAGTAATTGCATGACCAGGAGCTGTTGGGGAGGTGTGTAAAACAAGCTATGGGTGTCATTGTCTATCACATTGATCACATGATTGGGAGCTGGTCCTCCCAGGTCCGGATTGTTGGGGGGGGCCTAAAACAAGTCATGGTTTTAATTGGCTATCACAGGGATCACATGACTGGGTACCAGTCCTCTTTGTTCCCGATCATTGGTATGACCACAGAACTTGTTGGTGAAAAAGGTCTACCCCTGTGACACCACATATATGTCTGATACCGTTGGGAATGGTTCATGATAAGAGATGTGGTGCCTCCTATGCCTGTACCTCCCCGTGTTATGGGGTGTTCAGGCAGCTGTGTGTGGGGGCGGATGGCTCAAGCTGCACTCACAAACACATAGCAGGTGCACGGATGTGTGCACGGTGTTGACATTGTATGTTGTGTGCACAGACCTCATCTGGGGGATGTGAAAGTAGGCTGGTGGGGTGGGCTGTTTTGCACTTTCATCAGATTCTCGGGAGTGGAGATCATACTTAGTCATTGTTCAATTTCATTCACAAAGAGGGATTTCACTGACGAATCAGTAAAGAAATTATTTATATCACAGCCATTTTCTTCGTGATTAAGTGAATGCAGCCAAGGCAGGGTTCAGCACTGGCATTAAAATGTTACTAATCCCACAACAGTAACATCAGTCTGTAGATGCAGCAAAGCATGCTTGTTATACTCACTGTGGAACCTAAGGGGTTAATCCTCTGCATTGTGTAAAAACGCTGTTTGATCCTGTCTTCTCCGATCCTCCCCTTCTTCCAGTGTCCCCCTCTTATCGTCTGATAAGACATATCATGTGGAGTCACTCTGCACATGCTCAGTTTAGTGTGTATTGCTGGAGAGGTTTTTTTTTTCTTGGGAGAGTGCATGTGATCAGTACAGGGCCAATCAACACTGTCCAGAGGTCAGGGGTTCTGCATCCTCCTAGAGCAGAAAGAAAACTCCTCCTACAAGATTTAACCAGTGCTCTGCTGGACACTGATAGAAGTCACAAGACTGCTATATACTGCTGATGAGAAAAGGTATTTAGCAGTTTATAATTACTAAAATAATTGCATTACCATGTTGTTTGTACTGTGGGATACCGGATATAGTGAATGCAGGGTCCTGGGAGACCAGATATAGTGAATGCTGGGTCCGGGGAGACCAGATATAGTGAATGCAGGGTCTGGGGAGAGCGGATATAGTGAATGCAGGGTCCTGGAAGACCAGATATAGTGAATGCAGGGACCGGGGAGACCAGATATAGTAAATGCAGGGTCCAGGGAGACCGGATATAGTAAATGCAGGGTCCGGGGAGACCGGATATAGTGAATGCAGGGTCCGGGGAGAGTGGATATAGTGAATGCAGGGTCCTGGAAGACCAGATATAGTGAATACAGGGTCCGGGGAGACCAGATATAGTGAATGCAGGGTCCGGGTAGACCGAATATAGTGAATGCAGGGTCCGGGGAGACCAGATATAGTGAATGCAGGGTCTGAGGAGACCGGATATAGTGAATGCCGGGTCCGGGGAGGGCGGATATAGTGAATGCAGGGTCCGGGGAGAGCGAATATAGTGAATGCAGGGTCCGGGGAGACCAGATATAGTGAATGCAGGGTCCGGGGAGACCAGATATAGTGAATGAAGGGTCCAGGGAGAGAGGATATAGTGAATGCAGGGTCCGGGGAGACCAGATATAGTGAATGCAGGGTCTGAGGAGACCGGATATAGTGAATGCAGGGTCCGGGGAGGGCGGATATAGTGAATGCAGGGTCCGGGGAGAGCGAATATAGTGAATGCAGGGTCCGGGGAGACCAGATATAGTGAATGCAGGGTCCGGGGAGACCAGATATAGTGAATGCAGGGTCCAGGGAGAGAGGATATAGTGAATGCAGGGTCCGGGGAGACCAGGTATAGTGAATGCAGGGTCCGGGGAGACCAGATATAGTGAATGCGGGGTCCTGGGAGACCGGATATAGTAAAAGCAGGGTCCAGGGAGACCGGATATAGTGAATGCAGGGTCCAGGGAGACCGGATATAGTAAATGCAGGGTCCGGGGACACCGGATATAGTGAATGCAGGGTCCGGGGAGAGTGGATATAGTGAATGCAGGGTCCTGGAAGACCAGATATAGTGAATACAGGGTCCGGGGAGACCGGATATAGTGAATGCAGGGTCCGGGGAGAGAGGATATAGTGAATGCAGGGTCTGAGGAGACCGGATATAGTGAATGCAGGGTCCGGGGAGAGAGGATATAGTGAATGCAGGGTCTGGGGAGAGCGGATATAGTGAATGCAGGGTCCGGGGAGACCAGATATAGTGAATGCAGGGTCTGAGGAGACCGGATATAGTGAATGCAGGGTCCGGGGAGACCAGATATAGTGAATGCAGGGTCCGGAAGAGAGGATTTAGTGAATGCAGGGTCCGGGGAGACCAGATATAGTGAATGCAGGGTCCGGGGAGACCAGATATAGTGAATGCAGGGTCTGAGGAGACCAGATATAGTGAATGCAGGGTCCGGGGAGACCAGATATAGTGAATGCAGGGTCCAGGGAGACCGGATATAGTAAATGCAGGGTCCGGGGACACCGGATATAGTGAATGCAGGGTCCGGGGAGAGTGGATATAGTGAATGCAGGGTCCTGGAAGACCAGATATAGTGAATACAGGGTCCGGGGAGACCGGATATAGTGAATGCAGGGTCCGGGGAGAGAGGATATAGTGAATGCAGGGTCTGAGGAGACCGGATATAGTGAATGCAGGGTCTGAGGAGACCGGATATAGTGAATGCAGGGTCCGGGGAGAGAGGATATAGTGAATGCAGGGTCTGGGGAGAGCGGATATAGTGAATGCAGGGTCCGGGGAGACCAGATATAGTGAATGCAGGGTCTGAGGAGACCGGATATAGTGAATGCAGGGTCCGGGGAGACCAGATATAGTGAATGCAGGGTCCGGAAGAGAGGATTTAGTGAATGCAGGGTCCGGGGAGACCAGATATAGTGAATGCAGGGTCCGGGGAGACCAGATATAGTGAATGCAGGGTCTGAGGAGACCAGATATAGTGAATGCAGGGTCCGGGGAGACCAGATATAGTGAATGCGGGGTCCAGGGAGAGCGGATATAGTAAATGCAGGGTCCAGGGAGAGCGGATATAGTGAATGCGGGGTCCGGGGAGACCAGATATAGGGAATGCAGGGTCCGGGGAGACCAGATATAGTGAATGCGGGGTCCTGGGAGACCGGATATAGTTAATGCAGAGTCCGGGGAGGCCAGATATAGTGAATGCAGGGTCCTGGGTTGTGTAACACTGTAATCATTACAGACTTCTGAATGTGCAGTTTCTACATTTGAGCCATAAGGGCATCTGCCCTAAGAAATAATTGCAATTGATAATAATGGTGGATATGAGTCACAGATGCAGCAGAAAAAAAGTAAAATATAGAAATCATTTCAGATGATTACACTTTTGTACAGATCACATTTCCAGGTACATAAAGAGACTTATGACATAGTCGGTTCCATTATTTGTCTTTATGTGATAATTGTAACATTGTTACATATGTTGGGATACAGAGGCACAAGTACAGTGGCATGGAAGTATCGAGTTCTATGTACTGCAACTCAGCCATTGCTTAAAGAGTACCTGTCCTGCATGTACAGTGGAGGATATTTTGCGGGTGCGGTACATTATTTCTCGGTAGTTTTAAGCACAGAGCTCTTGGTGCCAAGAACCCCTGTAAAGCACCCCCTAATACTTCATTCTCCCCCCTGCCTGAACATTTGACACAACCTGAACTCTAAAATGGGGACATTTTCCCTAGTTAACTCCAACACTTAAAACAATTGTGCTTTGCTCATGGAAGACAAAGAAACAGGTTCTCTTTAATGCTCCTTCCTCTTCCCAGTAGCACATACTCGCCTTCAACTTTAGTCCCCCGACATGTTCACCCAGCCCCTCCCATGCTGCCATTTTTAGGTCTTGCGGAGCCAGAAGAAGAATGGCTGACCTCAACCCTACTGAGCACCTTTAGGTTCGACTGGAACACCAATTTTGAGCCAGGACTTCTTACTCAACATCAGTACCTGACCTCACAAATGTTCTTCTGGTGAAACAGCCACAAATTCCCGCAGACCCCCTCCAACATTTCTGATTAACTGCACATGGGCACACAACACTGGTATCTGGAACCTTGATACTTGGGGAACCCCTGCATCTGCACTGAGGAAGGAGCACGCATGCGCCGAATGCGTGCCGCCCACAAGCCACTCACTTAAAAGATGAATACAACATAGTTACATAGTTAGTCTGGCTGAAAAAAAGACAAAAGTCCATCCAGTTCAACCATTAAAAAAAAAAAAGTTATAATCCTACACCCACAGTTGATCCAGAGGAAGGGAAAAAACCCAGCAAAGCACGATCCAATTTGCTCCTGCAGGGGAAAAAAATTCCTGTGCTGCAGATTCTGCTTGATCCCGAAGACCCATGGCACATATGCACACGTGCGGGGGGGGGGGGCTACATAATCTAGAAACCTTTAAAGAAAACACGAAATTATGGGACTGGGAGGGACCAGAAGGAAAAAAGCTGTGTTATTGGGTGAAGGGTGAGGGTCCTATTTCACTCTTCCACTACTCCCTATAGCTGCCAGGCATGCAAAAAACTACTTGGTACTTCTAGGTATGGAAGAGCTTGAGACTTACATGTGACAGTGCTAGTCCTTAGTGATTGGCTCAGTGCTGCCACATAGACAGTTACCCGTGGCCGGATCTAGGGGGGTGCTGGGGTGGGCTAGGTCTCCCCAGATTTTAGTTGTGCCCCCCCCAAGCCAAAGCTATCTGTGTGGGGTGGAGGAGCTGTGCTGCTTGTACCCAGGCTGTGCGCAGTGCAGGGATGGGAGAAGGAGCTCTACTGAGTGCCCTGGCAGCAGTGACCAATGTCCTCTGCCCTGCCAAAATGACCCCAGTCCTCTGCTCTGCCAGCAGTGACTCCTGTCCTCTGCCCTGCCAGATATGACCCCTTCTCTGTGCCCTGCTGACTCCGATCCTCAGCTCTGCTGTCCCCTATCCTCAGCTCTGCCGACCCCTGTGCTCTGCCCTGCTGACCCCTGTGCTCTGCCCTGCTGACCCCTGTGCTCTGCCCTGCTGACCCCTGTACACTGCCCTGCTGACCCCTGTGCTCTGCCCTGCTGACCCCTGTACACTGCCCTGCTGACCCCTATGCTCTGCCCTGCTGACCCCTGTGCTCTGCCCTGCTGACCCCTGTACACTGCCCTACTGACCCCTGTGCTCTGCCCTGCTGACCCCTGTACACTGCCCTGCTGACCCCTATGCTCTGCCCTGCTGACCCCTGTACACTGCCCTGCTGACCCCTGTGCTCTGCCCTGCTGACCCCTGTACACTGCCCTGCAGACCTCTGTGCACTGCCCTGCTGACCCCTGTGTTCTGCCCTGCTGACCCCAGTGCTCTGCCCTGCTGTCCCCTATGCTCTGCCCTGCTGACCCCTGTACACTGCCTTGCAGATCTCTGTGCACTGCCCTGCTGACCTCCCATTCTCTACCCCCCTGACATTTTTTTATTGCACTCCCACATCAAACAGGCTAGATCCAGCCCTGCGGTTACCCCTGCTGAATCCTTACCTAGAGCTTACACAAGGATTAATTTTTACGCTCTAGCCGGACAACTGGGAAATGAATGGTAGATACACTTTAGAGCCAAACAGACATCTAACCCTCACCCCCTACCAACATGGCTAAACATTTGTGTACATCTCTCCAAATGAGTAGGTTCAAATGTTTCCAATAAAGTGTACTGTTAATATAAACAGTCCAACCTTGTGGTATCAGTTGGGTGAAAGCCCTTTTCTGCTCCATCATGACTGTGCCCTTTCATACAGAACCAGTTCCAAAAACACATGATTTGATGAGTTTTGGTGTGGAAAAATGGCGGACCGCAAATCTACTGAGCATCTTTAGGTTGAATTGGAACACCGAATCTGAGCCAGGTCTTCTCATCCAACATCAGCACTTGATCTCACAAATGTTCCTCTTGTGCAATGGACACACATTCCAACCTGTTGGACCAGTTGGGTGAAGGTTCTTTTTTGTTCCTTTGTGTATAGAGCCAGCTCCAAAAAGGCAGTTTGATGTGGAAGAACGGCTAACCTCAATCCTAGTGAACACCTCTCGGTTGAATTGGTACAACAATTTTGAGCCAGGTCTTCTCATCTAACATCCGTACCTAACCTCACAAATGTTCTTCTGGCGATTCCCACAGACATACTCCAAAATTTTATATAAAGCCTTTCCAGATGAGTGGAGTCAATTATGGGGGCACTAACTGCATATTAATGGCCATGGTTTTGAAATAGGATGGGCCAATGGGCTCATATGTGATGGTCAGGTATCCACAAGCTTTTGGCCATATAGTTTATGTTCTGATTGGGGGGGGGGGGCTTTAAAGTAAACCTATTGCTTTGCCTTGCATCAGTAGAGGTTTTCATGAATAAGTCTCTGGCTTGTTACAATATCCACCAAAAGTATACTATATATAAAAAGCTTTATTGCTATCTGTGATGGGAGTCACTTTGGGTGGGGGGCCCATGGAACACTTTGGAGAGGTGGGGAGACCCCTGTCTCAGCTCCCCATATCCCTCTTATGTGTAAGTCACCCTGTGCTTGTTAGGGGTACAGGATGATCTGTCCTAATATTGGGGTGGGGGGCTTGTGGATTGCTTAATGCCATGTGGTTGCATCCAATTGTTCTATTATGTGTCTGGCTTGGGAGAAAACTATTATGGGATGTAGGTGTTTGTGTATTGGCTTGGTGGGGGGTGTCTCCAGCAGCCTCCCTCCTGATAGGAATGTCTTCTAGTGTGTCTCTTGTTACTAAAGGCAGATTGCCCCGCCCTGTGACATTATGCAGGGAGGGGGGGTTGTTCCCTTGAATGTATATATCTTGTATCTGTGTTAAAATAAAGTAGTCTATTTCCTGGTTTACTTCCAAGATTGGTGTCATCTAGTCTTGTATGGTGTGTTGTGGTGTCTGTGGTCGGTGTACAGACGGGGAAGCGGTATCCTAACGCAAGTACCAAAGTGCGGTATAGGGTTTTTTAAAAAAAAAAACATTTTTTGAGCCCCCAACCTAGATACAATGCTCAAGCAGAGCAGAAGAACCTGAGTGAACCATGCCATCAGTCTGTTGCAGACAGGAGGAAAATTTCCTCAGTCTCCACTCCCCAGTGATCACTGAGACTGTACAAGGTAACCGTATAACAATGATCAGCATGACAGCAAGCAAGCTAGCATTTTTAAAGGAGGTCAGCACCGTAAGCTTTAGAAGGTCGGTATAGCCTGCAAGCAACACACCCCCATAGGCCTCTCATGAAAATGTCTCACTGCGTGTGAATGATCAAGCACCAAGCGGCCAGCAGTACTGTTGGTATACTGTTACATGACTGAATTTGACTCCATAAACAAGGCTTTTGATGAAAGGAGTTGCAGCAAAATGGTCTGCTCCATTGTGAACCCCATAGTGCCACTGGTTGTCACCCAATGCCAAGCTGGCCACAGTAAATAATCCACAACATGGGCTTAATACTACTACTAGGATCAAGGGAGTGTAAGGATATAAAAGGGATCATTTTTATCTAAAGTCAGTGCTCTG